>NC_069708.1:51208213-51302519 GCF_023699985.2 Odocoileus virginianus | reverse complement strand
CTGTGTTCCACTTCTCACATCTGTACATGACTACTGGAAAAACTGTGATTTTGACTGTATGGACCTTTGTTGGCAGAGTGATGTCTCTGCTTTTTAATATGCTGTCTAGGTTTGTCATAACTTTCCTTCCAAGGGCAAGCATCTTTTACTTTCATGGCTTCAGTCATAGTCTGCAGTGATTTTGGAACCCTATAAAATTAAATGTGTCACTGCTTCCATTTTTTCCCCTTCTATTTACCATGAAGTGATGGGACTGGATGCCATGATCTTAGTTTTTTAAATGTTCAGTTTCAAGTCAGCCTTTTCACCCTCCTCTTTCACCTTCATCAAGAGGTTCTTTAGTTCCTCTTCCCTTTCTGCCTTTAGAGTGGTATCATCTGTATATATGAAGTTGTTGATATTTCTCCCAGCAATCTTGATTCCAGGTTGTGACTCATCCAGCGCAGCATATCTCATGATGTGCTCTACATAGAAGTTAAATAAACAAGGTGAAAATATGCAGCCTTGACCTACTCCTTTCCCAATTTGGAACTAGTCAGTTTTGTATTCAGTTCTAACTTTGACTCACAAATGTCCAGTTCTAACCTTCTGATCATGTGAAATGAGTGCAGCTGTTTGGTAGCTGGAACATTCTTTGCATTGCCCTTCTTTGGGACTGGAATGAAAACTGACTTTTCCTGACCTGTAGCCACTGCTGAATTTTCCAAATTTGCTGGCATATTGAGTGCAGCACTTTAACAGTGTCATATTTTAGGATCTGAAATAGCTCAGCTGGAATTCCATCACCTCCACCAGCTTTGTTCATACTAATGCTTCCTAAGGCACACTTGAGTTCACACTACAGGATATCTGGATCTAAGTGAGTGACCACATGATTGTGGTTTTCCAGGTAAATAAGACTTTTTTTTTGCATAGTTTTTCTGTGCATTCTTGCCACCTCTTCTTAATGTCTTTTGCTTCTGTTAGATCACTATTGTTTCTGTCCTTTATTGTGTCCATCCTTACATGAAATGTTCCCTTGATACCTTCAATTTTCTTTTTTTCCCATTTATTTTTATTAGTTGAAGGCTAATTACAATAAAAAAACCTTCAATTTCCTTGAAGAGATCTCTAGTCTTTCCCATTCTATTGTTTGCCTCTATTTCCTTGCATTATTCACTTAAGAAGACCTTCTTGTCTCTTCTTGGCTATTCTCTGGAACTCTGCATTCAGTTGGGTATATCTTTCCCTTTCTCCCTTGGCTTTCTCTTCTCTTCTTTCTTCAGCATTTGTAAAGTCTCCCCAGACAACCATTTTGCCATCTTTCATTTTTTTTCTTTGGGGTGGTTTTGGTCCTTGTGTCCTATACAATTTTATGAACCCTAGATCACCTGAAAAGCACCTATTCATATATAAAAATTCAACTCAACATTACCTCATCAGGAAGGTTTCCCAGACTCTCCGTGGCAGCTAAGCAGGAATAAGGAACTCCATATACTAGATGTGAGAGAACTTATCACTGCACAGGAACTATATACTATTTGACTATCTCACCTACAGAAGCTTCTTAATGGCAAAGCCAGCTATATGTCTCCAACATTTAGCATTCAGCCTTCCACCTAGTACATACTCAATAAATGTTTGTAGAATAAATATCTGACAATGAGATTTCTCTTAGGAATCCATAACTCTAATTAGTATCATTTTATAAGTCCAAAGATAAAAGCAGTCATTGATTACCTATAGATAATAGATAACCCTCAATTGTATTTCAGTATCTTTCCTGGTATACTTCTTGCATTACTACACTAGAATAACGCTGCTAATAACAAAACAATGAAGATTGAGTTTCAAACACTGAGTTGGCCAAAATGTTCCTTTGGTTTTTAAGTAAAAATACAGACACATTTCTCATTTTCACCAACAACTTTATTGAACAACGTATTCACCATTTTGTTCCACTACCTTCTGCCATTTTTCAGACAATTTTATAATTTAATCTTCCCCAAACTTTTTATCTTTTTGAGCAAAGAACTAACCCAGGTTCCTTTTAAGTCTTCTGGGGAATTGAAACTTTTTCCATTCAAAGAATTTTGTAAAGACTGAAATAAGTAGACATCTGAAGGTGCAATGTCTGGAGAATACACAGATGCATCAGAACTTCCTAATCAAACTGTAACAATTCTTGCCTGGTCATCAAAGAAACATGCAGTCTTGCACTATTCAGATGGAAGATGATGTGTTTTCTGCTGACTAATTTTGGATGCTTTTTGTTAAGTGTTGCTTTCAATTGGTCTAACTGGGAGCAGTACTTGTGATTAACTGTTTGGTTTTCTGGAAGGAGCTCATTATAGAGGATTCCTTTCCAATCCCACCATATACACAGCACCTTCTTTGGATGAAAACCTGCCTTTGGTGTGGTTGGTGGCAGTTCATTTCGATTGACCCATGATCTCCTCTAATTCACATTATTGTACAGTATCCACTTTTCATCATCTGTCACAATTTGTTTTAAAAATGGAACTTTTTTACCTTTCTTGAAAAAAGAAAGCATAATATGCAAAAATGTTGCTTTTTTCTTCCATCTTCAATATTAAAATTGCTACACAAAAATTCAGCAATTTTGATAAGTTTTTTTTTTAAATGCATGCTTATATGACAGCTGTCACAATACAACCTGATAAAATTGTTTGAAGTGAAATTAAAGTCAACTAAATGCTACTAGAGCCACCTTACAGGAAAAACTGAACAGTTTGGCCAGTTCAAAAGTATTATTCCCTCTGCTTCATTTCCCCACCCCCTCATCACCACCACAACCCCTCAGCCACTTTAGCAGAACTTCACTCTCCTTGTTTCACTTTCTCTGCACCCCTGCCAGCAGAAAAATAAATCCAACTAGGACTACAGGGACAGTGAAGGCAGTGTTGGCAAACTAAGGGAAAAAACTAAGAAGTGTAAAGATCAAGAGACACTGACAGGGGGAGGAGCCAAGATGGCGGAGGAATAGGATGGAGAGACCACTTTCTCTCCTACAAATTCATCGAAAGAACATTTGAATGCTGAGCAAATTTCACAAAACAACTTCTGATCGCTAGCAGAGGACATCAGGCGCCCAGAAAAGCAGCCCATTGTCTTCGAAGGGAGGTAGGACAAAATATAAACGATAATAAGGGAGTCAAAAGAGCTACGGACGGAGACCCGTCCCGGGAAGGGAGTCTTAATAGAGGAAGTTTCCAATCACCAGGAAACCCTCGCACTGGCGGGACTGGGGGAAGTTTTCTGCATTCTAACTGGGAGGAAAAATTAAACAAGGCCTACAGATTACGTGCCTAAAAGCAACTTCCAGCAGAAAAGTACCCCAGATGCCTGTACCCGCCAGCAACAAGCGGGGAGGAACGGAGAGGAGCAGGCGGCATTGCTTAGGGTAAGGACCAGCCCGAAGACCCTGAGAGCAATCGGAGGGAGCTTTTTTAAACTGTGGGATAGCAAGGGACAAAACTAACCGGCCCGAACACACTGCCGGTGGTTCGCAAAACAAAGGGACTGAGAATCTCCAGAGAAGAGCCGGCCCATCCCCGCTGGAGGTAGGAGGCAGGGGGGAGGGGAAAAGGGCAAACTCAGCCCCTGAGAAGCCACCCCCTCCCACACTGCAAACAGGCCTCCGGGTTCTAGCTAAAGACTTCCTGAGACCCGACTGGCGGTGCGTGCTGGGGCCGCGGAGGGAAAAAGTGTGCCGTACCCGGGGAGAGTACGCCCAAGCGTCTGGCTGCCTGGGCCGCTCGCCGCGGAGAGAAAAGGCGCGCTGCACTCGGGAGAGTGCGGCCAAGCCTCTGGCTGCCTGAACCGCTCAGGCCAGGGAAGGCACAAAACGCAGGAGCAACGGAATCTGTGCTTTTGTGGAGTACCTGAAAACTGGAACCGCACTCAACGCAGGGCCCGCTCCATATAGAGCAGCCGGGAGCCTGAGCAGTGTAGACGGCGAAAGCACAGACACCCGTGAGCGGGGCAAACCCAGTGTGGCCGGAACATGGTGAGTGCTATCCACACAGAGCGGTATCTGTCTGCAGCGCCCCGCCCTCCCCGTAGCAGGACTGAACTGAACTAGAGAACCTAAATAAGAGACCACCTCCACCCGCCTGTGTCAGGGCGGAAATTAGACACCGAAGAGACGGCAAACAGAAGCCAAATAAACAAAGGGAACCGCTTCAGAAAGGACCGGTGCAACAGATTAAAATCCCTGAAGGTAACACCGACTACACGGGAAGGGGCCTACAGATATCGAGAAGTGTAAGCTGGAAAGAGGAGCTATCTGAAATTGAACTGAACCTACGCTGACCGCAACAACCCCAGAGAAATTCCTAGATATATATGTACTTTTTTTTTAATTTAAAAAAAAATTTTTTTTTCTTTCCTTTTTTTAAAATTTTTTTTATTTTTTATTTTTTCTCTTTTATTTTCTTTTATAATTCCCTATTACTCCCCCATTACTCCTCAACTTTCATTTTCATATATTTTTACGATTTTTTTAATTAGGGAAAAAAAATTTTTTTCTTTCTTTTTTTTTTTTCTTTTTCTTGTTTTTCTCTCCTATTTCCTTTTAGAGTCCTCTAATACTCCTCTATTATTCCTTAACTTTCATTTTCATTTCACTATAACCTTGCCAAAAAAAAAAAAAAGAGAGAAACCCTATTTTTAAACTGAACTTCATATACAGTTCTAAATTTTTTTGTGTGTTTTTGTTTTTGTTTTTAAATATTGTATTTCAAAGAGTCTAACCTCTACACTAGATTTTCAATCTTGGTTTTTCAGTAGTATGTGATATAAATTTTGGTCATTTAAGAATCCAATATTCAGTTCCCATTTCTATTCAGGAGTGTGGTGATACTCTCCCACTTTTGACTCTCTGTTTTCTACCTCAGAACACTCTATTTCCTCCATTCTCCTTCTCTTCCCAATCCAACTCTGTGAATCTTTGTGGGTGTCTGGGCTACGGAGAACACTTTGGGAACAGATAACTGCGTAGATCTGTCTCTCTCCTCTTGAGTCCCCTTTTTCTCCTCCTGCTCACCTCTATCTCCTTCCTCCCTCT
Source organism: Odocoileus virginianus (assembly GCF_023699985.2). NCBI lineage: Eukaryota > Metazoa > Chordata > Mammalia > Artiodactyla > Cervidae > Odocoileus > Odocoileus virginianus. The sequence goes on along the minus strand of NC_069708.1, from coordinate 51,297,451 downwards.
CCTATTCTTCATGTAACTCTGTGAACCTCTCTGGTTGTCTCTCACAGTGGAGAATCTTTTCACCATTAATCTAGAAGTTTTATTATCAGTGCTGTATAGTTGGAGAAGCCTTGAGACTATTGGAAGAATAAAACTGAAATCCAGAGGCAGGAGACTTGAGCCCAAATCCTGAGAAAACCAGAAAACTCCTGACTACACGGAACATTAAGGAATAAGAGACCATCTAAAAGCTTCCATACCTACACCAAAACCAACCACCACCAAAGAGCCAATAAGCTCCAGTACAAGACATACCACGCAAATTCTTTAGCAACACAGGAACAGAAACCTGAGTGTCAACATACAGGCTCTCCAAAGTCACACCTAACACAGAGACCCATCGCAAAACTCATTACTGGACACTCCATTGCACTCCAGAGAGAAGAAATCCAATTCCACACACCAGAACGCTGACACAAGCTTCCCTAACCAGGAAATCTTGACAAACCAATCGTCCAACCCCACCCACTGTGTGAAACCTCCACAATAAAAAGGAACCTCAGACCACAAGAATACAGAAAGCCCACTCCAGACACAGCAATCTAAACATGATGAAAAGGCAGAGAAATACCCAACAGCTAAAGGAACATGAAAAAAGCCCACCAAGTCAAACAAAAGAGGAGGAAATAGGGAATCTACCTGAAAAAGAATTTAGAATAATGATAATAAAAATGATCCAAAATCTTGAAAACAAAATGTAGTTACAAATAAATAGCCTGGAGACAAAGATTGAGAAGATGCAAGAAATGTTTAACAAGGACCTAGAAGAAATAAAAAAAAGTCAATTAAAAATTAATAATGAAATAAATGAGATCAAAAACACTCTGGAGGGAACCATGAGTAGAATAACAGAGACAGAAGATAGGATAAGTGAGTTAGAAGATAAAATGGTGGAAATAAATGAAGCAGAGAGGAAAAAAGAAAAAAGAATCAAAAGAAATGAGGACAACCTCAGGGACCTCTGGGACAATGTGAAACGCCCCAACATTCGAATCATAGGAGTCCCAGAAGAAGAAGACAAAAAGAAAGGCCATGAGAAGATACTCGAGGAGATAATAGCTGAAAACTTCCCTAAAATGGGGAAGGAAATAGCCAACCAAGTCCAAGAAACCCAGAGAGTCCCAAACAGGATAAACCCAAGGCGAAACACCCCAAGACACATATTAATCAAATTAACAAAGATCAAACACAAAGAACAAATATTAAAAGCAGCAAGGGAGAAACAACAAATAACACACAAAGGGATTCCCATAAGGATAACAGCTGATCTTTCAATAGAAACCCTTCAGGCCAGAAGGGAATGGCAGGACATACTTAAAGTAATGAAAGAGAATAACCTACAACCTAGATTACTCTACCCAGCAAGGATCTCATTCAGATGTGAAGGAGAACTCAAAAGCTTTACAGACAAGCAAAAGCTGAGAGAATTCACCACCACCAAACCAGCTCTTCAACAAATGCTAAAGGATCTTCTCTAGACAGGAAACACAGAAAGGTGGTATAAACGTGAACCCCAAACAACAAAATAAATGGCACCGGGACCATACCTATCAATAACTACCTTAAATGTAAATGGGTTGAATGCCCCAACCAAAAGACAAAGGCTGGCTGAATGGATACAAAAGCAAGACCCCTATATATGCTGTCTACAAGAGACCCACCTCAAAGCAAGGGACACATACAGACTAAAAGTGAAGGGCTGGAAAAAAATATTCCACGCAAACGGAGACCAAAAGAAAGCAGGAGTCACAATACTCATATCAGATAAAATAGACTTTCAAATTAAGTCTGTGAAAAGAGACAAAGATGGACACTACATAATGATCAAAGGATCAATCCAAGAAGAAGATATAACAATTATAAATATATATGCACCCAACATAGGAGCACCGCAATATGTAAGGCAAACGCTAACGAGTATGAAAGAGGAAATTAATAGTAACATAATAATAGTAGGAGACTTTAATACCCCACTCACAACTATGGATAGATCAACTAAACAGAAAATGAACAAGGAAACACAAACTTTAACAGACACAATGGACCAGCTAGACCTAATTGACATCTATAGGACGTTTCACCCCAAAACAATCAACTTCACCTTTTTCTCAAGTGCACACGGAACCTTCTCCAGAATAGATCACATCCTGGGCCATAAATCTAGTCTTGGTAAATTCAAAAAGATTGAAATCATTCCAGTCATCTTTTCTGACCACAGTGCAGTAAGATTAGATCTCAATTACAGGGAAAAAATTATTAAAAATTCAAACATATGGAGGCTAAACAACACCCTTCTGAATAACCAACAAATCATAGAAGAAATAAAAAAAGAAATCAAAATATGCATAGAAATGAATGACAATGAAAACACAACAACCCAAAACCTATGGGACACTGTAAAAGCAGTGCTAAGGGGAAGATTCATAGCATTACAGGCCTACCTCAAGAAACAAGAAAAAAGTCAAATAAATAACCTAACTCTACACCTAAAGCAACTAGAGGAAGAAGAAATGAAGAACCCCAGGGTTAGTAGAAGGAAAGAAATCTTAAAAATTAGGGCAGAAATAAATGCAAAAGAAACTAAAGAGATCATAGCAAAAAATAACAAAGCTAAAAGCTGGTTTTTTGAAAAAATAAACAAAATTGACAAACCATTAGCAAGACTCATTAAGAAACAAAGGGAGAAGAACCAAACCAACGAAACTAGAAATGAAAATGGAGAGATCACAACAGACAACACTGAAATACAAAGGATCATAAGAGACTACTACCAGCAGCTCTATGCCAATAAAATGGACAACTTGGAAAAAATGGACAAATTCTTAGAAAAGGATAACTTTCCAAAACTGAACCAGGAAGAAATAGAGATCTTAACAGACCCATCACAAGCACGGAAATCGAAACTGCAATCAGAAATCTTCCAGCAAACAAAAGCCCAGGACCAGATGGCTTCACAGCTGAATTCTACCAAAAATTTAGAGAAGACCTAACACCTATCTTACTCAAACTCTTCCAGAAAATTGCAGAAGAAGGTAAACTTCCAAACTCATTCTGTGAGGCCACCATCACCCTAATTCCAAAACCAGACAAAGATGCCACAAAAAAAGAAAACTACAGGCCAATATCACTGATGAACATAGATGCAAAAATCCTTAACAAAATTCTAACAAACAGAATCCAACAACATATTAAAAAAATCATTCATCATGACCAAGTGGGCTTTATCCCAGGAATGCAAGGATTCTTTAATATCCGCAAGTCAATCAATGTAATACACCACATTAACAAATTGAAAGATAAAAACCATATGATTATCTCAATAGATGCAGAAAAAGCCTTTGACAAAATTCAACATCCATTTATGATTAAAACTCTGCAGAAAGCAGGAATAGAAGGAACATACCTCAACATAATAAAAGCTATATATGACAAACCCACAGCAAGCATCATCCTCAATGGTGAAAAATTGAAAGCATTTCCCCTGAAATCAGGAACAAGACAAGGGTGCCCACTCTCACCACTACTATTCAACATAGTTTTGGAAGTTTTGGCCACAGCAATCAGGGCAGAAAAAGAAGTAAAAGGAATCCAGATAGGAAAAGAAGAAGTGAAACTCTCTCTGTTTGCAGATGACATGATCCTCTACATAGAAAACCCTAAAGACTCTACCAGAAAATTACTAGAGCTAATCAATGAATACAGTAAAGTTGCAGGATATAAAATTAACACACAGAAATCTCTTGCATTCCTATACACTAACAATGAGAAAACAGAAAGAGAAATTAAGGAAATATCATTCACCATTGCAACAAAAAGAATAAAATACTTAGGAGTATATCTACCTAAAGAAACAAAAGACCTATACATAGAAAACTATAAAACACTGATGAAAGAAATCAAAGAGGACACAAACAGATGGAGAAATATACCATGTTCATGGGTTGGAAGAATTAATATTGTCAAAATGGCTATACTACCCAAAGTAATCTATAGAGTCAATGCAATCTCTATCAAACTACCAACGGTATTTTTCACAGAACTAGAACAAATAATTTCACAATTTGTATGGAAATACAAAAAACCTCGAATAGCCAAAGTAATCCTGAGAAAGAAGAATGGAACTGGAGGAATCAATCTGCCTGACTTCAGACTCTACTACAAAGCCACAGTCATCAAGACAGTATGGTACTGGCACAAAGACAGAAATATAGATCAATGGAACAGAATAGAAAGCCCAGAGATAAATCCACAAACCTATGGTCACCTTATCTTCGACAAAGGAGGCAAGGATATACAATGGAAAAAAGATAACCTCTTTAACAAGTGGTGCTGGGAAAACTGGTCAACCACCTGTAAAAGAATGAAACTAGAACACTTTCTAACACCATACACAAAAATAAACTCAAAATGGATTAAAGATCTAAATGTAAGACCAGAAACTATCAAACTTCTAGAGGAGAACATAGGCAAAACACTCTCCTACATAAATCACAGCAGGATCCTCTATGACCCACATCCCAGAATTTCAGAAATAAAAGCAAAAATAAACAAATGGGACCTAATGAAACTTAAAAGCTTTTGCACAACAAAGGAAACTATAAGCAAGGTGAAAAGACAGCCCTCAGATTGGGAGAAAATAATAGCAAACGAAGCAACAGACAAAGGATTAATCTCAAAAATATACAAGCAACTCCTCCAGCTCAACTCCAGAAAAATAAATGACCCAATCAAAAAATGGGCCAAAGAACTCAACAGACATTTCTCCAAGGAAGACATGCAGATGGCTAACAAACACATGAAAAGATGCTCAACATCACTCATTATCAGAGAAATGCAAATCAAAACCACAATGAGGTACCATTATACGCCAGTCAGGATGGCTGCTATCCAAAAGTCTACAAGCAATAAATGCTGGAGAGGGTGTGGAGAAAAGGGAACCCTCTTACACTGTTGGTGGGAATGCAAATTAGTACAGCCACTATGGAAAACAGTGTGGAGATTTCTTAAAAAGCTGGAAATAGAAGTGCCATATGACCCAGCAATCCCACTTCTGGGCATACACACCGAGGAAATCAGATCTGAAAGAGACACGTGCACCCCAATGTTCATCGCAGCACTGTTTATAATAGCCAGGACATGGAAGCAACCCAGATGCCCATCAGCAGACGAATGGATGAGGAAGCTGTGGTACATTTACACCATGGAATATTACTCAGCCATTAAAAAGAATTCATTTGAACCAGTTTTAATGAGATGGATGAAACTGGAGCCCATTATACAGAGCGAAGTAAGCCAGAAAGATAAAGACCATTACAGTATACTAACACATATATATGGACTTTAGAAAGATGGTAACGATAACCCTATATGCAAAACAGAAAAAGAGACTCAGATGTATAGAACAGACTTGTGGACTCTGGGAGAAGGCGAGGGTGGGATGTTTCAAGAGAACAGCATTGAAACATGTATATTATCTAGGGTGAAACAGATAACCAGCCCAGGTTGGGTACATGAGACAAGTGCTCGGGCCTGGTGCACTGGGAAGACCCAGAGGGATCGGGTGGAGAGGGAGGTGGGAGGGGGGACTGGGATGGGGAATACATGTAAATCCAGGGCTAATTCATTTCAATGTATAACAAAAACTACTGTAATGATGTAAAGTAATTAGCCTCCAACTAATAAAAATAAATGGAAAAAAAAAAAGAGACACTGAGAGAGCAAGGTGCTTAAGTGATAGAATACCTGAAGTGGCAAAATAGAAGCCACTTTTAAAGCTGGGAAATTAGAATGTTATATGCAATATTGGGTAAAACAAAGAAATTTACTCATTTAACTATTAACAAACTACTGCTGCTGCTGCTGCTAAGTCGCTTCAGTCATGTCCGACTCTGTGTGACCCCACAGACAGCAGCCCACCAGGCTCCCCCGTCCCCGGGATTCTCCAGGCAAGAACACTGGAGTGGGTTGCCATTTCCTTCTCCAATGCATGAAAGTGGAAAGAAAGTGAAGTCGCTCAGTCGTGTCTGACTCTTAGCGACCCCATGGACTGCAGCCTACAAGGCTCCTCCATCCATGGGGTTTTCCTGGCAAGAGTAGTGGAGTGGGTCGGCATTGCCTTCTCCAAACAAACTACTAGAAGTATTCAAATCATACTTCCTGAATGATTCATGTATGGTAGTGCAATATCAATACAATTAACAAGAACCAGAATAAACTGATTTTAGAGGGGCATTGTTTATTAATGGGTTTTGATCTTGGTTCACAGAATTTTTGTTAAGCTGATTATGAAGCATAAATGTTCCCTGAAATCTCTTATCCCATGAAGAGTTGGCAATATCACTATTAGAAAAGAAATAATTTCATTTGTACTTGATCAACCTATTGACAGTTAGGAGATTAACTACTAGTAGCTACTTCCTCCAAAGCTGTCTAAGAAGATGTGGAATTCACTGTGCTTCACTGTTAAATAAGATACCAAAATGAAAGTTCTGACAATAATTTCATTAATTTATTCCCTGCTTAGATAAATTTTTTCTGCTTTCAATCTGTAAAACTAATAATTACACAGATTATTCCTCTGTTTTATTTGTTGGTATCATTTAAGACATACTAAAACATTAACTGTATTAATAAAAATGCTTCAAACCTGATCCAAAGTCATTTGTGCTGTGTACATATGCCAGGAGGAATAAAATGGAAAAAATAGAGTTGATACCTGTTGGGAGGTAATACACTGTCTTCCATGTAAAAATCTTGATTTACCACGATTTCATGAGCAATGCTAAGCTTAGAAATTTCATTAACTGTTTCTATCAGATCCATGGCAGAAAGTACTTCAGGTCGGCTTGCTGGAAAAAGGCATAGAGATCAGTAAACAGGGAACCCACACAAATAGAATTTCTTTTCATCAGAGATACACTCAGCCAAATAACTTCCTCAAATTTAGATTTATCAAACAGATCTTAAGCAGATTCACTCGATCATTATAGTATTTGAGGTTTTCTGAACTCTTTGCCGTTCAACAGCTCTAGAAACTTGCAGAGAAGTCAGAAATGAGGAGAAGTTACCTTATGAAAAACAAAAAGTGAAACTTATTTCAAAAACTTTTGCCTAAACTGTCAAAACAATAAGTGAAATATAGCAAAGAAACAATGAATAAGTTGTGGTTTATAAAGTAAACCTTTAGCTAGAATTTACTTTTTATACTTACTGTTTTATCTACAGATAAAAAAAATATTTTTCTATCTACCATCAGGTGCAGAGAGCCAACTGTATAATGAACTCAGAAAGTGGTTCCTAAATCCTTTTTCTACCTCTGATGAGAGAGGAAGAGACATAAAATGACAGTCTCCTTACAGATAACACCGTAAGTATTCATATATGGCTCTAAAGCTGAACCATTCTTAAAGCATTGTTCCAAAATCTTGGGATTCCACAGACCAATAAAATTCACACACAAAAAATGAGTGATAGTAATATGCCAATTTTAATTTTTCCACATATGGGTATTGTGACAAAAAACCCACCTTACCATAATCCAAGTAATTATTTTGTAAAAAATAAAAAGTATATTTCAACATCTCAAAAAGCAAAAAGAAAATAGTCAGAATTCAGCAATCTTTAAATTGCATCAATTTAACTTTATTTTTAAAACCTATGATATTTCTGCTTTATTTCCTTCAAGATTGGTAAGAACTTTATTACACACTCTCATAGGAATTAAGGAATGACTTTCTGAGTTAATTATACAGTTGGCTCTCTGCACCTTAAGTTTCAACCCATGGCAGATAAAAAACATATATTTTTTTAAATTTCAGAAAATTCCAAATGGCAAAACTTGAATTTGCTCCATGCTGGTAACTATTTACATATAATTTATATTGATGGTATTATAAGTAATCTAGAGATGATTTATATTATACAGGAAGATATAAGTAGGTTATATGCAAATACTACACCATTTTACATAAGGGACTTAAGCACTATGGATTTTGGTATCCTGAGGGGCTAGAGTGATGAAGAGTCCTGGAACCAATCTCTTGTGGACACAGAGGGATTTTTGTACAGACTAGTTAGTTACAGAGAGATAATAGTAAGCACACACAGTAGTTACAATTATTACTTGGTATATAAAATAAAACTATTTTCTCTTTCACTCTCAACACTGTTCCATAATTTGTTCTAAAAGAACTACTTATAACCAAAAATATAAAACTCATCTAAGAACCCTAAAACTTCACCAAGGAGATGATCTACTTATGCAAATTTACTTCTCATTTAAAAATTTTTCAACAGAAGTTAGTATCATCAATCAATATCTCCTTTCCACTCTAACTAAAAGGCTACATATGTTGAAATATATCATTTATTCAATTCATTAAGTCATTTATTTGAGAGACACTATGAATTAATAATTGTTCCACTCCATTTACTAGCAGTGACCCTAAATGACCACTAGAAAAACATTCATGACTCAACAATATTGTGGCTCCCAACTATTTTTCTTATTTCTGTCTTCAAGAGGTTAGAGCAAGTCACTACATTTGGACATATCTTCAGATTTATGTTTGGTCGAATTCACTGGCAATTTTCATAAGAGAATTGCAATTTGAGTTCCTATGAGATTGGACTAGTCAAACAAAAATCTCAAATAAATGCCTACCACAAGATGTAGAAAAGACCTCATGATTCTATGCATCTGTTATTATAGATCTAAAACATTACCCTAGAGCAGTGATAATTCTTATGTCAACAAACTGCTTTGGGAGTGGACAGAACACAATTCCAGCACTAGGTAATTAAGATTCTCTCAAATCCATTCTAGATTTATCATTTACAATCTATAAAATCAAAATATAAGAATGCCACCAATTTCCCATGTTTTGAACTAACTCAGACACGCTCAGGTCTTGTCAAATACAAGTCATTATGTTTTGTTGGCCTCTTTCTCGAGAGTTAAAATATCTTTTAATTTTACTTGACAATCAGGGACCTAGGTCCAATATGTAAAGATTAGTGGGGGAAAAAGACAAGAAAAAGAATAATATGAAAGAGGAGTTAGCAGAAGGATGAGGAGTGAAAAACATAAAGTTGTGAGAGCCTTCTATGCTCCTTAAAGGCACTTAAACCACATGCTATCTATTCCTTTAACCTAGCTGCTATCGAGCACTACCCAAGGAAATGATGACAGAATTCCAGACCTACCAGCAGAGTGGTCATCTAAACAGAAGCTCTGGTTTTCTTGGGTTTGCTCTGGTGTTTCAGGCTTATGGGTTCCATTCTCTGCTTCATTAGAATCATTCTGGAGCACAGTTTTTTCCATCTTGGGCATCTTGATGGTATCTGGAATTAGGGCAAAAAGAAGAGGCAAGCTGTTAGTGGTGGAAGATTTGGCTCTGATACAGGGAGGCGGACAAGAGGGCTCTTCAGTTGCCAGTCTGTGCTTTGAATCTGTGGCTCTAAGTTGTGGTTGGGGACAAGGGTTTCAAGGGTCTCTTTTGGAATAGCTATGTTTCTCAAATAGCCTTGAGGGAAGGAGAACAGTAAGTCTAGTAGAGTCGCCTTTCCTGAAATTCAAGAAAGTTAGCATTGGGTAAGAAGGAGAGAAAATCAAGGCCCAGAGATGGACAATAACTTCAACAAGAGACTTCCTCAAACTCAGTTGTCTTTAATTAGTCTGGGAATAACCCCCTTCCTCCTTAACTTCTGCCCCAGACTTGCTTTTGGTTATGAAGAGGCCTGGCAGCTGGACTCAGGCAGCAAGACATCCCTACAGCCCTCGGGACCCTGACCCCTCACCTCAGCCCAGTGCTCCACCAGCTGCCCCTCGGTTGTGTGTGTTAGCGAGGCCCCTCTGCCTCTCCAGTGCGGTCCTGGGGCATACCATGTGGGACAGGACAGGAGGGGAGATCAGCAGGAAGGGGCTGAACACAACTGTAGAGATGATGAAAGCAACCCAGTATACACCCCTGCCAATGACTCTAGGTAGAACAGTCCGAAACGTGAAAACAAAGGGTGTCCAGGTAACATAAAGGGTCATGTGCCCAGGGTACCATGGGAACCTAGAGAGCAGGCAAGGCAAGAGGGGATGCAACATTTGGTAATAGAACAGGTATGCAGCTGAGATTCTCCAGGAAGAGAGTTTTCAATTAATCTTCTCAAATCCTGTGCCTCCCCTCCAGGCAAAAACTGTCCAAAGCTACTATCCTCTCTGCCTGGCCGGGGGGCGGGCGGGGAGGGGGGGGGAGCATTTAAATAACAATTTAGAAAGGAAAAGGAGCATTATTTTTTGTTTCACCTCAAGCTCATGTAACCTTTGAAATGAAAAACCAACAGGGTTACAGAAATCCAGAATTAGGTTCTCAGGGTTTTTTGTCCCCTTTTGTTTAAGTCAATCCTCCTCGCAATGCAGAGACAAATAGGCTGTTAAACTTCCATTTTACAAATATAGAAACCAAGCATCATTTTAAAGGGCTGGTTATAAAAACTTTGTGGTGGAGGGGCCAGATCATAAGTCTTAGAGGGAGCCTAGGTCTTGGTTTGGTTCTTCCGACTATTTTCCTGGCTTCTTCATTACAATCCAATTGTGAGCCTTGGAGATCACCTAGAACGTAGATGCTAGAACAGATGTGGGTGCTCGAATAAATGACTCTAAGGGCACTTGGGTTGCTCATTCATTAGTCCTAGCTTACTTTTTCACTCTACTGGCCAGTTAGTTACAGTGATTTGAGGACCCCTGGATTGACTCATTTCCAAATTTGGGGAATTTTTTTTTTCAAAGATGTCTCTACCCTGCACTAAGAACTTCTATGGTAGCTCAGTCAGTAAAGAATCCACTTGTAATGAAGGAGACTCGGGTTCCATCCCTGAGTAGGTAAGATCCCCTAGAAAAGGAAATGGCTACCCATTCCAGTATTCTTGCCTGGGGAATTCCATGGACAGAGGAGCCTGGTGGGCTACAGTCCATGGGGTGGCAGAGAGTCAGATATGACTTAGTGACTAAACCACCACCACCACTCTGCACTATTCTATCCTGCTCTTTTATCCTGATGACTGTTTTTTTACCCACTAACTTTACATCATAAAACAAAACTATAATTTGACCAAATTCTCATCCCTTGCCTTGTTAGGGTCAATAATGAAGTGTGGATATCTTGCACAGCAGTTATAGAGGAGAGGTCCAAGAACTTTCCAGTCTCAGGAAACTCTACCCTCTGGGTCCAAAAGGATGTGAAGGGTCTGACCAGTAAAGTTTCTGATTAGTTGGAGTGTGTATAATATTAATAAATGCTAAATCTGAATGTCTTCCTCATCTTCTCTTAATATTTGCCTCAGTAGTATCAACTTTGAAACAAAATGCTGTCACACTTTTTGTCACACAAAATGCTTGGAAGAAACGGTTAATTATATTTTTCTCGATTTGAACATCAAATTTTACATTCATAAAGCATGAATGAACCAGAAATTGATTTATCTTTTTAAAACTAAGATTTCTGCTTGGCTTCTAAGAGAAATTATCCAGAATGACACAGATTTTTTTCCCTCACAAAATTGCAGTATTTAAAAGATTCTTCTCAGGGATGCTTCAAATTCTGTTAGTACTAAATTTGTTTAAGTTAAACTGTGATTTTTAAATAGAGTATATTTTATAGAGCACTTTTAGGTTCACAGCAAAATTGAGCAGAAGTTACAATAATTTCTCACATGCCCTCAGGCCCTATTCATATCTAGCTTCTCCCATTATCAACATCCCACATGAGAGTGGTACATTTGTTACAATTGATGAGATACATCATTATCAGCCAGAATCCATAGTTTACATTAGGATTCACTCTTGATGTTATACATGCCATGGTTTTGTACAAGGTGGGATATAGTCCATGGGGTCACAAGAGTCAGACATGACTTAGTGACTAAACACCAATAACAATATCAATATGTACCCCCTAATATAACATCATACAAAGTAGTTTCACCCTAAAAATCCTCTGTGTTCCACAGGATCTCTCCCTTCCACCCTGGCAGCCATTGATCTGTTTATTGTCTCCATAGTTTTGCCTTTTCCAGAGAGTCATGTAGTGGGAATTACCTAGCAATTAGTCTTGTCAGACTGACTTCTTTTACTTAGTAATATGGATTTAAGTTCCATCCATTTCTTTCCATGGCTTGATAGCTCATTAGTTTTTAGCTGTGAATAATATTCCATTGTCTAGATATACCAAAGTGTATTTATCCTTTCACCAACTGAATGTCATCATGGTTGTTTCCAAGTTATGGCAATTATGAATAAATCTGCTATAAACATTCATGTGCAGAGTTTTGTGTGTAATATTCTTTTCAATTTCTTCGGGTAAATACCAAGGCATATGTTTACTGGATGATATGGCATAAGTAGGTTTAGTTTAGAAGAAACTGTCTTCCAAGGTTGTTGTTCAGTCACGTCTGACTCTTTGCTACCCCACTGGGATATATAGAAAAGCAGTTGATTCATATGTATTTATATCCTGCAGTCTTACTATAATCATTTGTTTAGGAGTTTGTTGTTTCTTTCAGATTTTGTACATATATTATTATCATGTATGAACCAAAGATAGTTTTATGTCTTTTTCCCAATCTGTATGCCTACTATTTTTTCCTTGTCTTGTGCATTATCTAAAGCTTCCAGTACAATGATGAGAGTGTGCATCCTGTCTTGTTCCTTATCTTATAGGAAAAGCTTTCAGCTTTATACCGTTGAGTATGATGTTGGCTGTGGGCTTGTTAAATATGGTCTTTATTATGTTGAGTTACATTTATTATATACCTAATTTGTTGAGAGTTTTTATTTTGAAAAAGATTTGAATTTTTTAATGCTTTTATGCATCTATTGAGATGATCATGTGATTTTTGTCCTTCATTTTGTTAATGTGGTGTATCATGTATTTATTTTTGTGTGTTGACCCATACTTGACTCTGTGTCCAAGCAGGGCTGTAAGACAGGCTGTAAGATGGGCTCCATTGCTGGCTGGGTTCTCTGGCCATGCTTTCTGGTCAGGTAGGACTAGAGGTTATACTCAGAAGTTGGGTAGGGCTGTGAATTTGTTTCTCTGCCCATAAAAAGGGTTCCACAGCCCATGTGGTTCATTGGCTGAGGACCCAAGTCAGGCAGAAATGCCAACTAAAGTACCTTGCTAGATGTGGCCACCAGCTTAGCTCTGCAGATAGGCAGAGTTACTGGCCATGATGTCTGTTCTGTCACCATTGTTAGTAGGATTGCAGTCTGCCTAGATCTGAGTGCTAATCTTTGAAAGCCCTGCTCCGCTTTTCCATCTCTATCTGTCCCCCAATGGTCAAGCCCTGCAGATTTTCCCAGTGATCCCTGTGAGGTGCAACCCCTGCGAGCTTCCTGGGAAATTTCGTACAACACTGAGAAGTTGGACATCCACCTTTTGTTATTTTTCACAGCGAAGAAATTGTAAGTCCAAGAGGTCCCTCTTGGTGCAGCACTTTATCTGCTTGAGAGAGAGGCGATGTGATCAGAGTGTAGTTGCTCCTCTTGCCTTTCTAATATGCAGTGCTTCTCAGTCTCTGTGGTCCAAGGGAGACTTCAACCTCATCCCTCATTCCTGTCTTCTGGAATTTTCGCAGTGCTGTCTTGGCTATGGATGATTGCTAGTGGGTCTTCTTGTGAGCGGGAAGGAAGTCAGGAATGATGTATATTGCAATCTGGATGACTCCATTCCTCCAATTTTCTAATTAATAAATTGATTTAGGCCCTAAATCTCAATGCTTATAGTGAACTTACTGGGAAAACATTATCACACTTTGGTAGGCAAGTAAATCTAGTAACTAGAAGAGTACCCCATATCATATTTTTAAGAAAAGCAGAGTAAAACTACTCCATTTTGGCAATCATTTTTCTCATATTTGTATAAATATTCACTTAGAAGCTCCAGGTTTTTCATCTCCTGCCACACACGTCTCATCCGCTCCCACTCAATTTAGTACTTACACTGCCCAGGGTAGAAGCAGTACATTAAAGAAAAGAATGGTTATCAGATGCAGCTGAACAATGGGAGTTATTGTCCAACACCAGCTTATCTGACAATGCTCATGCTTTTCTTTAAGCCCTTTGAAATGGGCCTAATCTTGTGATTAATGCACAAATGCAGAGTTTGCTCAATTTATCATGGATCTACAGTATCTTTCTCAAATTTGCCAGTGGCAGTACTAGAAGGAGAGTAATGTGTTTTGTGAAGGGATTAGGATCCAAAGAGATTTGATGAGCAAATTTGAGCATATTGGCAACCAGGGTTGTTCCCCATGCATGCAACTTGGGTCCAAAGGATCTGAGAAATGTCATTAGGAGAAGACTTAGAGGTACAGTAGCAGGCACACAATATCTATCTTCAACTACTGAAGCAGAGATTACCTGCTGTGTGAGTCTCCAGCATATTGTCCTAGGTCTATTTGATTGAAGCTACAGGGAGGCAGGTTTGGGCACAGTATAAGCAGCAGGTCACCAAAAGGGACTGAACAACTGTATAGAATAACTATTTCAAGCAAGAGGTTAGGTCTTGGTGGCCAACATGGTTTCTTCCAAGTCTCAAATCCTCCAGCAACACTAAGACCTATGATTGCATCATTTCACATCTACTGTTTTGCTTGTGGAAATTTATGCTCTAGCAAAGAAAACAGCTTCCAGTTCCCTTGGAGGATAGTCCATTAGAAAGGAGTGGTAAGCCAATACAGTATATTAACACATATATATGGAATTTAGGAAGATGGTAATGATGACCCTATATGTGAGACAGCAAAAGAGACACAGAGATAAAGAACAGACTTTTGGACTCTGTGGGAGAAGGCGAGGGTAGGATGATTTGAAAGAATAGCATTGAAACATGTATATTACCATATGTAAAATAGATCGCCAGTCCAGGTTCAATGCATGAGACACGGCACTCAGGGCCAGTGCACTGGGACGACCCTGAGGGATGGGATGGGGAGGGAGGTGGGAGGGCGTTCAGGATGGGGGACACATGTACACCCATGGCTGATTTGTGTCAATATATGGCAAAAGCCACTACGATATTGTAATTAGCCCCCCAATTAAAACAAATTAATTAATTAAAAAAGAAGGGAGTGGTAAGATAACATGACGTTTCAAATAGGTCTGAACAGCATAATCCCTTTCTTGTAGGAAAAGATACATACAGATGTACTTCATTTTATTGTGCTTCACTTTATCCTGCTGGGGTTTTTGATGTTATTTTTTATTTCTGTGAATTGAAGGTTTGTGGCAACCTTGTATAAGACAGTATGTTACCTCCATGTTTTTCCAACAGCATTTGCTCACTTTGTATCTCTGTGTTGTACCTTGGTAATTGGTTCACTTATTTCCCTGCACCACATTACAGTAATTCTTGCAATATTTCAAACTCTCCACCAGAAAAAATATTATGACTCACTGAAGGCTCAGATGGTGACTAGCATTTTTTAGCAATAAAGTGGTTTTTTTTTTACTTAAGGTATATACATTGCTTTTTAGACATAATGCTATTGCACACTTAATAGACTACAGTATAATTGTCCTTTGAAACATGCAGGAATTAGGGACACTAATTCCTGCACAGTAAAAAATTCATGTATAACTTTTGACTCCCCCAAACTTAACTACTAATAGCCTACTGTGGACTGGAAGCCTTGCTGATAACAGTTGATTAAGACATATATTCTACATTATATTTACACATATTTTAATGCATTCAAGACATAGTGAATTAAAATTTTTTTTTTATATTTCTAGGTTATGTGGTTTGTGAGTTTCTCAAATTATGGCAAATCTTAAAACATTTTTCCTACATATTTATTGAAAAAAATCTGTGTGTAAGTGGACTCACAATTCAAACTCATATTGTTCAAGGGTTGATTGCATATTGTGTAAACATAACTTAAACATAACATATGCACTGGGAAACGAAAAACTTTGTGTGATTCATTCTATTGCAATATTTGCTTTATTGCAGTGGTCTGGAACCAAACTAACAATATCCCTAAGTTATGACTGTAGTATACCAGAGTACGGGTGATTATGCACCCAAATGCTAATGCTTCTAATTGGTGGGATTATAAGTGACTGGTTTTATAAACTGAAAGTGATAAAATACTGCATATGGGCAGGGATTGGGTCACTCCCATTTACATGCACTCCTTGTTCTCACCATGAACATCAAAAATGATTGGTTCATAAGACAGTGGATTCTGTTCAAGACAAGAAATAGACCAGAGGTTCAGTGCTGCAGCTCATCAAAAGATATCAGATTTCTGAGCTGATGTTCAACAGATGTGATGTTTTTAGCAAAGTGGGTGTTAGTGTCTCTTGCCCACTTCTCCATCCAACCCCGTGTCTTGGGTATCTCCTCTCATTAAACTGAAAAACACTCTCAGAAAACAAGAGAATTCAGTTTATTTTTTAATTTATTTATTTTAATTGGAGGCTAATTACTTTGCAATATTGTAGTGGTTTTGCCATACATTGATATGAATCAACCATGGGTGTACATGTGTTCCCCATCCTGAACCCCCCTCCCAACCTCCCTCCCGATCCCATCCCTCTGGGTCATCCCAGTGCACCAGGCCTGAGCACCCTGTCTCATGCATCAAACCTGGACTGGCGATCTGTTTCACATATGATAATATACATGTTTCAATTCTATTCTCTCAAATCATCTCACCCTCACCTTCTCTCACAGAATCCAAAAGACTGTTCTATACATCTGTGTCTCTTTTGCTGTCTCGTATATAAGGCTATCGTTACCATCTTTCTTTCTAAATTCCATATATATATATATGCGTTAGTATACTGACTTACTTCACTCTGTATAACAGGCTCCAGTTTCATCCACCTCATTAGAACTGATTCAAATGTATTCTTTTTAATGGCTGAGTAATATTAAATCCCAATCCTTATTTACCAGGTTTTCATTTCCTCATCTTCGAGATAGGAATACTAGTCCACATGACCTCCTCTTCCAAGGTTCTCAAATTCTGTGACTCCAACTATGGAAAAAAAGCAAGTCATGACCACCTCACCTGGACAAAGAAGAATCTTTTCCATGTGACTATTCTGCTAAAGTGGACTTCCTTCATCCTTCAATCATTTTGTTTGCTTGAAGGGTACCCTTTTGTACTTTCAGTCCTTAGAAGACCACCAAGAATGGACCACCGCAGGAGTCTCAACATAATGACTATATATATTATTTTATTGCTAAGTAAGAAGTGAAATAAACTGTGAGAAGCTGCAAATGCTTGCCAATTTATGAAGATTATGGAACAATGAAGACATCCAGTATAAAAAGTTGCTTATCCCTTAAGGGAGGCAAGGACTACATGCACAAAGATCATCAATGGTGAGATTATTCCATCAGCCAGCTGATGGAAATGGAAAGTTTAAAAATGAAAGTAAAGGAACATTAGGATTCCCTGCTAACTCAGATGGTAAAGAAACCACCTGCAATGCGGGAGACCTGGGTTTGACCCCTGGGTTGAGATGATCCCCTGGAGGAGGGCATGGCAACCCACTCCAGTATTCTTGCCTGGAGAACCCCCATGGACAGAGAAGCCTGGTGGGCAGAGTCAGACACGACTGAACAACTAAGCACAGCACAGCAAGGGAACATTGGCTACTCCTGACCTATTAACCAGGGATTATGGATGAGAAGACATCAGAAGATAGCTAAAATCTCTACAAACACATATGATTACAAAAAAAAAGTTTAAAACCAAGACATTCAGGCAATGTTGAAATTTATGTTTGGGAGGAGATCCTCATCTTATGATGCTTGAATATACTCTTTCTCTTGCTGGATAGCTGGGAAAAAGACAAACACAAACAATCATTAAAAGAGTATATTCCTAAGATGAAGTTCAGTTTCTTCCAAGAGAGCTCTTTGCCACTCTTTGCCAAGTCACTGAAGGCTACCATATCTGCTTTAAATTTAGGATGCTAAGGCACTAACTGCAAATCCTCAGTTGGGTGTGTGTGTGTGTGTTAACCACCTGAACATCAGAATCTACATTAGCTGTGTCTTTTTATCCATTTCAGAGTGTGATTTATGCTGTTGCCATTTTTTTTCATAGAATGCTCTGAGACTGAGGAGCAAGTGAAGTATTTTCCTCAGATTTATCTATCACTATATAGTTAGGAAATTATACCCTTTCAGACAATTTTGATTAATTTAGAAACTATCAAATAACAGCAACATGACAAAAAGTGTCCCTCAGTTTTGTGAATATGCTTGGAGTTTCTCCATCAGGCTGTAAATCTCAAAGGCAAAACTGATCCCTCGAGTCTGGGAGCCCTGAGTGAATCAAATATCTAAACTTGTTCTCTGCCTCATTGTCAGGTACAGAAAGCCAAAACTGCAGAGCTTATATAGTTTTTCAGAAATGAGATCATGGAACTAAGTTGTTAGATGCAGAAAATTCCAAATAACCATGTGAGTGCCAAAACTAAGACTTTTTGAGTGCTAAGTATAATATTCCAAAATTGATTGCAATGTGGTTTTTAGTGACTTTCCAACAAGAAAATAGCTTTTTATTCCCCCATTACTTCTTGAGTTTATCATGTAAAAACCATTTATAAAAGCCAGGTACTTAGACAACTATTTGATATTTTTATTTGCTGCATTAAATTCAGTGGCTACTTAATTATTGCTTACTCTGTGGCAAAATTTACTAGGAGAGTTTATTTACTGAACCTGTGAATGCTCACCAATGCTTTTCTTCACTAGAGCCACCCCCCCCACATTGCCCCATGAGTTACTTTCCTTTGAGGGGAGAGTATTTTTTTCCTTCAGTATTAGTTTTCTTCAGTTTTGACTTGTCAAACTTCTCCACTTCAGACAAGTCTGGTTTATCACTCATCTTGGCTTGAAGAAAGATTGAAAAAAACTTTTTTTAACTTAACTGGCAAAACTATTATCATACAAATAGATCACAACCCCAAATTCTCAAGTTTAATATCAATATGGATTTTACCTTCTGATTTTCAACAAGAAAACAGCACACATCTTAGGAAAGTCATATTTTTATCAAAATGCTTTTGAATTGCACATTATTATCCTATTTCCAATAGTCAGTAAAAACCACTGAATCAGGATGCACTAGAAATCAAGATGCTCTAAAAGCCAGAGTTGATATGTCTGACTCTTTTAAAAATCACAAGCAAGATCAGTTGGAGATAGTGATAAAAGTACAAGAGCAAATAGAGATAGAAGAAAAAATGACTGGGCTTAACCAGCTAATGAATTTGTAACAGGAGATAGCACTATTTGAACACCTTCACTTTATATGGCATTTCTACTGAGGTTAGGGAGCAGCACACAATAAAGGGTGGCATAAGTTGTACTGCTTTTTTTTTTTAAGAGACATTACTTTGCCAACAAAGGTCTGTCTAGTTAAAGCTATGGTTTTTCCAGTAGTCATGTATGGATGTGAGAGTTGGACTATAAAGTAAGCTGAGGGCCAAAGAATTGATGCTTTTGAACTGTGGTGTTGGAGGAGACTGTTGAGAGTCCCTTGGACTGCAAGGAGATCCAACCAATCCATCCTAAAGGAAATCAGTCCTGAATATTCATTGGAAGGACTAATGCTAAAGCTGAAACTCCAATACTTTGGCCACCTGATGCAAAGAACTGACTCATTTGAAAAGACCCTGATGCTGGGAAAGATTGAAGGCAGGAGGAGAAGGGGACGACAGAGGATGAGATGGTTGGTTGGCATCACCAACTCAATAGGCATGAGTCTGAGTAAATTCCGAGAGTTGGTGATGGACAGGGAGGCCTGGCATGCTGCGGTCCATAGCGTCGCAGAGTCGGACATGACTGAGCGACTGAACTGAACTAAATTGTACTAGTTTCTTTCCATTTCATTTGCCCAAAGACAATAGATCAAGGTGCTGCAATAAGGGGAGGGGAGATTCAATCCCGTCATAACTAATGGCATGTCTCATAATAGCTTCTTGTGGGACTGGTTTGTAAATGCTTTAAGACAGCACGACTAATTATGATCAAACAAGGAACTTCAGCAGAATGGGATAAACCAAACAGAGTTTATTTTTATTTCACTATATTTTCTCCTCAGGAGGAGAGAGGAGGACATTAAGCTAGTAGGTGAGGTGTCGGGTGATTATTCTGAGTTTGTCCAGAGGAGACAATAGGAGACCTCCGAGCCCGGAAAGCAGAGCTCTCCTGCGCGTGTCTGGTCTCACCCGGTGGAGTACGGCATGTCTAGTGCCTAGACTAGAATGGAGAGGCCCCCAAACAGCCAGGCGTGCCAAATATGCCTTCTCTCCGTCGGGGTCACCCTAGGACCCTCCTTGATTGGCCGCCAATCTCCAGAGGGCAGAAAATAGGGATTTCAAATAATAACAGGACTGGGCAAATAAGCCACGTTATTATCAGCTCACATGTTATTTGCTCACATTTTAAAATAACTATTATCATTGTTGGGAGACCAGTCCAACCAAACAGTCACAGGAGCGGAGGGAGCAAAGGGCCAGCCCCAGAGTGCTCATTCCGAGTCCCAAACTCCTCGTCCCCTCAGCATCGGACCTACAGCCGCATCGGACAGCCGCTCTTGGGGCTCCTGCCTCCGGACCTGCCAGGGACCGACCCGGGAAGGATTCAAATCCCGCTCAGAATGCGGCGCTGCGAAGACAAAAGCGTGCACTCGCCAGGAGGCGCCGCTACAAATCGCGCGTCCCAACTTCCACCCTTCTAATTCCTGCAGGCCGGATTCACCAGCCCCGCGGCCACCACGCCCTCCTCTTCCCATAGCCCTCTTGCTCTGGAGGGGCCGCACATCCTCACCCGAAGACTTGAAGACCAGAGAAAGGTAGACTGCTGTACCGACACTGCTTCCCATTCTGGACGAGGTTAGCGTTCCGGTGAGGAGCTCATGCAGTTTTAAGTTTCGCGGCAGACCCCGCCCCCCCAATCCGCCCCAACCATCTCCGATTGGCCAAAGAATCCCAGACCCGCCTCCTCGCCCCTCCCACCGCTTTAGCCTTGCTGGCCTGAGTCCACTATCTCTCTTCTACTCAAGACCTCACCCCTACAAATGGGTGTTAATGTCATACCAGATTCGCTTCCCCAGTGAAAGTGAAAGTCACTCAGTCGTGACTGACTCTTTGTGGCCACATGGACACATGGAATTCTCTAGGCCAGAATACTGGAATGGGTAGCCTTTCCCTTCTCCAGGGGATCTTTCCAACCCAAGGATCAAACTCAGGTCTCCCACATTGCAGGCAGATACTTTACCAGCTGAGCCACAAGGAAACACCAAAAAGTGAAAGTGAAAACAGCTCGGTCGTGTCCGACTCTTATAGTCCATGGAATTCTCCAGGCCAGAATACTGGAGTGGGTAGCCATATCCCTTCTCCAGGGGGTCTTCCCAACCCAGGGATCGAACCCAGCTCTCCTGCATTGCGGGCGGATTCTTCACCAGCTGAGCCACAAGGGAAACCCAGGAATACTGGAGTGGGTGGCTTATCCCTTCTCCAGAGGTTCTTCCCGACCCAGGGATCTAATCGGGGTCTCCTGCACTGCAGGCGGAGTCTTTACCAACTGAGTTATCAGGGTTTAATAATGTCATACCAGATTTGCCTCCCCAGGCCCCATTCAAACTCACTCTGATTACTCCAGGGATTGATGGCTTGGCCTACCTCCCCTGCGTCTCCCACGATGTCCATCCTGAGGGTCCACTTCCCTTCCTCCTAAGTATGCTCACTCCTCCATGGTAATAAGGGCCTTTACAATAAGTAGATACATCTTACCCAGTTAGCTTTGTATCTGTCTGAAGCTCCGAGATCCAAGCTGATGGAGCCATAATTAGGTACTCCCTGCTTTTTATAGCCATAGGAGCTATACATTGTGACAACCAAACAGTGATTTGGAAGCAATGTTCAGTGTTGTCTGTTCTAATTCTGCGAGGTCATGGAGCAAGGATGTTCATGAAGAGGGTGGGTGGTTTGGGGTCATTCACTCTCTCAGCTGAGCATTTCTGTGACAGTGGTGGGCTCCTATGTAAGTTATATTTTCTGATTTTCAGCCACTGAACATGGTAACAGTCAGTTTAGGGTAATCAGAGAATCTGCTGAGGCTATTCATCTTGATTTTCTTCAATCCTGATCACTTTACTTGATCCACAGTAGTTGCTTAGATAAATACCCATCTTTAGGTTGAAGTAATAAGTCCAGAATAGAGTAGAATTTTTGGACAGCAGCACCACCCAGTGTCTATGTTGGGGAGAAAAGTGAGGATCTGGTAGTTACTTGGAAGATCTGGGTCTTCAAGGTGATTTTCTGTATATTCACCCAGAACCTTAGAGTGTTAAGATAAAATGGAGATAGGACTATATCTTCAGCTTGCACTCCATATTTTCTATATGGCTCTTGTATGGTGGTAGAGATCTACATAGGTCATCAATCACTCTCTCCTCAAGCATTTCTCAGGCCTCCTCCACATCTCTTCATTTATTTTTCTATGCTCTTGTAGCATGGGGTACAATTTTGAGAGTTTTGTATGCTTGTTGGGTGAACTTGTAAAACAGAAAAATAAGCTAATTCAACAAATGACATTCACTGAATACCTACAATGTCCCAGGCATTAAATATAATAAACACCAGTGTTTCTGCCACACTGATTTGGATGTTGTTGATATTTAGGTATATTTACTTTGTCTTTTTTTTAAAGAAATAAAAACATTACAGAAAAATTCAGGTTCTTCTTGACTTTCACCCCATTTCCACTCCCCTCTCATTTTCCCAGGGGTACTCCTATCATGAATGTGATATGTAGTTTCTAGCTAAGGTTTCTGTCATTACAGATTTATATGGTCTGTTTCCAGGAGCAACATGGACAATATTTTTGTCCAGTGCCCCAGGTGTAAGACTGAATTTCCACATCTCTTGGGTTGACAGGAAGCCCCAGACAGGCACCTCCCCACTCCTGCCCCAAACTTCAAAGTCTATCTTAAATCTATCCACCTCAAATCTTCAGAACTCCCCTCATGTCCACCCTTTCATGTTTCCATACAAATTGTAAAATGTTTCATGCTTATTCTGTGAAAAATGTCGTTGACAATTTAATTTTAAATCTGTAGGTTGCTTTGGTAGTATATTCATTTTTACAATATTTATTCTCAATTTTTTCACCATTGAGAATGATGTTTGCTATGGGTTTGTTGTATATGGCCTTTATTATGTTGAAATAGGTTCCCAAGAATGTTTTAAGAATAAGAAATATAACAGCATGTTCCAGCTGCTGGAAAGGTAACAGATTAAAATGAAATAAATATAATGAAATGTTTTTGGTTAAGATGTGTATGTGTGTGTGTGTGTGTGTCTGTGTGTGTGTGTTTATATACATTGGTTGGCACTGATACAAGTCTGGAAGATTCTATATCAAAATATTGGTGGTATTTATCAGTGTTAGGATATACTATGTGTGTGTGTGCCAGTCACTCAGTCATGTCTGATTCTTTGTGACCCCATGGACTGTAGTCCAACAGGCTTCTCTATCCATGGAATTCTCCAGGCAAGAATACTGGAGTAGGTAACCATCCCCTTCTCCAGGGTATCTTCCCAACCCAGGGATCAAATTCAGGTCTCCTGAATTGCAGGCAGATTCTTTACCATTTGAGGCACCAGGGAAGCCCCAGGTTATTCCATACTTTTCCTAATAATTTTTCTTATATTTACTACTTTTTCTACTATGAGCATATATAACTTAAGTAATAAAAAATAAGTTAAAGTATTGGGAAAATAAACATTCCCAGAAAGTTCAATAGAAAAAAAATTGTGGTAGAAAAGAAGTTGAATTATTTTCAGAACAAAGTACATTTCTAAAGCAACATATGAATTCAGTTAAGAGTATGATCATGAGAACTATCTCATTGTTCTTTGTTTCTTCCAATGGAAGGGCCAAAATCTGGGACCACCCTAAAACAAAAAAGATGCCTAAAAATAGAAAGCCTATCTCCCATAATCATTATTTTCAACAGCTATCATTTCTGTTCTTTAGATGTTTATTGAGTATCAAGAGTGCTGTTTCACATCATGCTTTTGTGTGGATTCAGATACAGTCTCCTCAATGAAAAGCAACATTATCTGTTATAGTAGTAGCAGTATCTTTACAGCATTTATTATGGATTTACCCAGTAAAATAGATTGTGACTCTCACAGGAGAATATGCAGTTAAGGGCATCTTGGAAGCTTGTTCTTCAAATCTGGAGGATAAGCCATCTACCCTCATTAAAGCCATTTCAGAATTGGAAATTGCTAAGCCAACCAATGGGCCTTTTTCACTGTCTTTTACTAACATAGTGGCCCATTTTAGAGTCCATGTGTGTAAGTCTGAGAAGTTGGAGCATTTCTAAGAATATGTGTTGTGTTTTCGTGCACACCAATGTTCATCGCAGCACTGTTTATAATTGCCAGGACATGGAAGCAACCTAGATGCCCATCAGCAGACGAATGGATAAGGAAGCTATGGTACATATACACAATGGAATTTTACTCAGCCATTAAAAAGAATTCATTTGAATCAGTTCTAATGAGATGGATGAAACTGGAGCCCATTATACAGAGTGAAGTAAGCCAGAAAGATAAAGACCAATACAATATACTAACGCATATATATGGAATTTAAAAAGATGGTAACAATAACCCTATATGCAAAACAGAAAAAGAGACACAGATGTATAGAACAGACTTTTGAACTCTGTGGGAGAAGGCAAGGGCGTGATGTTCTGAGTGAATAGCACTGAAACAAGTATACTATCAAGGGTGAAACAGATCACCAGCCCAGGTTGGATGCATGAGACAAGTGCTCAGGGCTGGTGCATTGGGAAGGCCCAGAGGGATGGGATGGGGAGGGAGGCGGGAGGGGGGATTGGAATGGGGAACACATATAAATCCATGGCTGATTCATGTCAGCGTATGGCAAAAACCACTACAATATTGTAAAGTAATGAGCCTCCAACTAATAAAAATAAATGAAGAAAAAAAAGAATTATTCCTTAAAAAAAAGAATATGTGTTGTGTTTTAAATATCCTCTAAGACATGCTTTATTTAAATTGAAATTTATTTTTGAATAGTTATAACTATGAGGTTTAAAATTTAAAAAGAACATGAAAAGTTCATACAAGTAAGTCTCCAAGTCTCTTTCACATCTTTGACTGTCTGTCAATAGGTCATCCTCCAAAAGAGATAAGCCACCAACAATGTATAAGAATGCCAGTTTTCCCACCTCTTCTCCATTCCAATTTGTTTCCAAACTCCTTGTTCTTTGCCAATATGATTGATGAGAAACAGTATATCATTGTAATTATAATTTGCACTTCTGTTATTGTCAGAGAGGTGAAACATTTTCTCATATATTTGAGAAACATTGTCTTTTGATGAACAATGTTCTACTATTTTTCTACTGGGTTGCTGGTCATTGGTCTTTTCTTTATGAATTCATAGAGGTTTGCTATATATTAAGGAGGTTAGTAAGGTACAGTTTCACGTATGAAAAGAAGACAGAAAAGGATAAAAACCTCTTATCAAATGTGTTCCCCCAAATGTTCATTGCAATGCATGTTAAGACATGCCAGATTTATTTCCAAAATATATTAAAACAAATTCTTTGCTTCCTTCCGCCACTGAAAATTAGAGACCATCTTCAGTGTGGCAGACTCTCGGCAAAGCCTTTAGTTTACAGACATCAAAGTAAAAAGTGAAGGTGTTAGTCACTCAGTCCTGTCGGACTCTGTGATTCTATGGATTGTAGCCCACCAGGCTCATCTGTCCATAGAATTATTCCAGCAAGAACACTGGAGTGGGTAGTCATTCCCTTCTGCAAGGAACCTTCCTGACTCAGGGATCGAATCCAGGTCTCCTGCATCACAGGCAGATTCTTTACCATCTGAGCCACCAGGGAAAGACAAAGACAAACCTAGAGACAGGTCTTGATCTACAAACAGTAGAAGGTACTATGGAATTCTCATGACTAAATGGCCCTTCGCTTGTTCCAACTTGAAAAGAATATATATATTCAGGGAGAATGAGTGATGCATTCAGTAGGCAGGACACAGTGGTGAGAGAAGAGGAGGAGTCAGGAGAGCAGTTCAAGGATCTGCCATGAGAAGCGCGCGGGTAGTGTCCCTTTTCCTTAAAGAGAGCAGTGTAAGAGGAGCCAGGACTGCTCCTACATGGTGCCTGACACCTGGCTGTGGGGTGAGAAACAGGGAGGATTATCTGAGCAGGTGCAGGTCCTGACAGGAAAAGATCCTCTTTCCTGGGCAACTGTGGGGACAGTGAGACGGTCAAGTGTGCCACCACTGAGACTGAGAAAACAGCAGTGTGGCAGAAAGAATGACTACACTGGGCAGACAAGTGGTTTGGCTCCTCAGGCCAGAGGTCTATCAGGGGCTGCCTTCCCTTAGAAGAGCGGCATATGGCTTGGCCTCCACAGGTGCGCCTTTCCACCTTCCCGCCCATGGCCCCGGAAACAATGAAAGCAGAACTGCAGAGGGCTGCCCAGAATCTCTGGGGTGGTCTGGCCTCAAATTGCTTCTCCTCTCCTCCTTTTCTGATATTTCCTCTACCCCACCTGACTTTTTATGCTTATAATATGGTTGGTGTAAGAAGGCCTTAAAAACATCTGAGAAAAGACAAGCAAAAGACAAAGGAGAAAAGGAAAGATATACCCATCTGAATGCAGAGTTCCAAGAAGCAAGGAGAGATAAGAAAGCCTTCTTAACAGAACAATGCAAAGAAATAGAGGGAAAAAAGAGAATGGGAAAGACGAGAGATCTCTTCAAGAAAATTAGAGATACCAATGGAACAGTTCATGCAAAAATGAGTGCAATAAAGGACAGAAATGGTATGGGCCTAACAGAAGCAAAAGACATTAAGAAGAGATGTCAAGAATACACAGAAGAACTGTACAGAAAAGGTGTTAATCACCTGGATAACCAGGATGGGATGATCACTCACCTACAGCCAGACATCCTGGAATGTGAAGTCAAGTGGGCCTCAGGAAACATAAGTACAAACAAAGCTAGTGAAGATGATGAAATTCCAGCTGAGCTATTTCAAATCTTAAAAGAACATGCTGTGAAAGTGGTGCACTCAATATGCCAGCAAATTTGGAAAACTCAGCAGTGGCCACAGGACTGGAAAAGGTCAGTTTTCATCCCAATCCCAGAGAAGGACAATGCCAAAGAATGTTCAAACTACCTCACAATTTCACTCATTTCACATGCTAGCAAGGTAATGCTCAAAATCCTTCAAGCTAGGCTTCAACAGTACGTGAACAAAGAACATCCAGATATTCAAGCTGGTTTAGAAAAGGCAGAGGAATCAGAGATCAAATTGCCAACATCCGTTGGAGCATCAAAAAAGCAAGGTAATTCCACAAAAACATCTACTTCTGCTGCATTGACTACACTGAAGTCTTTGACTGTGTGGATCACAACAAACTGAAAACTTCTTAAGGAAACGCCAATACTTTGGCCATCTGATGCGAAGATCTGACTCATTTGAAAAGACCGCGATTCTGCAAAAGATTGAGGGTGGGAGGAGAAGGGGACAACAGAGGATGAGATGGTTGGATGGCATCAGCGACGAAATGGACATGGGTTTGGGTGGACTTCGGGAGCTGGTGATGGACAGGGAGGCCTGGCTTGCTAAAGTTCATGGGGTCGCAAAGAGTCGGACACTACTGAGCGAATGAACTGAACTTTCATGGAAGGGCTTCTCTCAGGGTAGGGACGCATAGTTTCGGAATAGAGGAGAATTTACCTTCCTGTGTCAGTCTTGAGCCTATTGGTCCTGAGCTTCTTTCCCGACCTTTACCCAGACCCCTAACCCCACCCCTAGCTGCGGACCTCGGACTTCGGAGAGCAGAATGTGTAAAAACTACATTTTGGTGTCTGTCTGCTCATCAGGTCAGAGCTGATTCATTGACTCCATATCCCGAAAGCCGTACACATTTCAGTTCAGGGGAAAAGACTGTAGGTTTGCGGTACGGGAGCTCTCTAAGAGAAAGGAACTAATACCAGATCCTTTCGTTTAGTCGGCTTCTCACCGACCAGAGAGGCTTTCTCTATATCCAAACTCTGCCACCGCCCACTCCAGCAGCCTAAACAGCCAGGGTGGGCGGGACCGGGCTCGCCGGAAGAGGAAGTAGCGGCGCTATGCAAAGCGTGGTATCACTCCGCTTCCGTAAAGCCGGATCCCCTTCAACTCCCCTCTAGCCACTCTGGTTTTCGGTGTTGTTTTTTGCGATGAGGCGGGACAAAGTCTGCGGAGAAAACGGTGGCTGTTAAAGATTTACTAGGAGCGGGTCCCTGAGATGTCTTGGGGACAAGAAGAAGGAAATACCAAAAAGTGACAATCGTATGCCAATTGCGGTCCTTCATCTGATAAAGTAGGTGTCTCGTCCTGAGTCCCAGGTGCCGGGCAAGTCTCCAAACAGTCGGCGCCATTGTCTCATGTCCTTGAGCTCATCTGACTGTCTGTCCCTCTTTCGTAGGTGTCTGCACCCCCTCGAGGCAAGGAAATGAGAAAACTACTTCTCATCCAAGCGGAGCAGGTCAATGAAGAGGCGGGCACTGCTTGGGAGTGTGGATACGGGTGTCAGAGGTGAACGTGAGCGATGTGACTTGGTCCTGGGGTGCACGGGGTTGGTGAGAGGCAAAGAGGGACAGGGGTCGTTTGCGTGGCACACAATGATAAATGAATGATCCGTCTCTTTGCAAGCTTGACTTCCGGACACTGCACCCCGCCACCATGTTTGGGGAGAGAAAGGAGTGTAGTAGCGGCCTCTAGCGGAGGAATGGTGGATTACAGTAATAGGAGGAGGAGGGTCTCCTGCTGTTGGTGAGAGCTGTTGTCTGGAGAGCCCTGGGAGGGGGAGTGTGAAAAGAGGTTGTAAGTGTTTGATAATCAAGGCCCTGGGTTAGAAGAGAGTCTCCTGTCCTGATTACTAGGCTGAGTATTAATAACCAGGTCTCTCCCACTGTCTTTTCATTGGGTCATTGAGTGTGTATCATGCGTTTATTTGTGTAGGTCTGTTTCTACGTTTGTGGTACTCCATGTTTCTGTAAATGTGATCTGTGCGGGGTAGTGAACCTCAAAAGGAGGAGTAAGAAAAAGAAAATTTGCATAACCTCTGTAGAGAGGGCAGTGCTTCGGTGTGGTAGGTGGCTGGGACTAGAGCAGGTAGGGATCTAGGGGTAACACAGCATCTCCTTTCTGCCAGCTTTCTAAACCATCCTCCCTTTTCCTATAGTGTTGAAGAAAATGATAGGCTTTGGGGAGAAGGAAACATAAGAACATGAAAATAATACTTTTCATTGATTTCCAAAACAACTTCAATGGTTTGAGCATTCCCATCTTTCCTACCAGCAGCACAGTCTTGCCGCGATTTTTGAGTTGTCTCTGCAGGGGAATTGTCAGACTGAGAATGGAGCAGAGGAGCTTGGGGCTTGGGGGAGGAGAGATAGAAAGAGAAATTTTTGGCAGTCAGGTACTTGTATCTAGAAAGGATTAGTGTCCTAGGTGCTGATCTCTACCAAGGACTCAATCTCCACTGTCTTCTGTATCTGTATTTATATATTTATCTCTGCACTTATGAGTCTTTGTGTGTAGATCTGTCTTTTGGTTTGCATACCTCTCAGTTGTTGTGAAGACTTGTAAGTGGGAACGCAACTTGAAGCTTGGAAATAATGAGGAAGAGAAATAAGCCCTGTATCTGCTTAGATTGGTGTGAGGGTAGAGCGATTGAGATTATGGAATTATTTGTCTCTTCTGTTTTGCCAGTTTACTAACCTGTTTAGTCTTCTGCCAATTTAGGTGGAAGCCTTCATGAGGTTTAGGGGTACAGAAGGGTAATACCTGCTTTTGTTACTTTCCACTTCGTTTTCCTAGCCCAGTTCTGAAACAGGGAAATATTAGGGCAGTCTCTGAAGAGGAATATGATGGGAAACAGGGAGGAGGAATGGTACTGAATGAAGCAGGGCAATGGGGGAAAGGGACCAGAAGGAGGGAAACACTAGACAAACTACAAATGTAGGGACCAGGGATCAAGGTCAGTCTACCAAGAGATCAGTTTGCATATCCTCCTATTTATTTGTCCATAGATCTGCCTTTAGGTCTGCTGTGAGTCTTGTCATCCCTGGAAACAAGGAAAGGAGGAGGAAATTACTGCAGATCAGTGAAGGTTTGTGTGTGTGGAGACTTCCTCAGTAGACCTGTAGGATGAAGTAGTGGAGATCTGCTTGGGTGCAGCAGAGGTAAAGAGTCAGCCTAGGGATTCTTCAGCCTCTCTCACTCCCATCCAACTTTTCCACTCTCCATACTCCCGTTTTGTGTCTGGAAAAAAGATTGCTTTTACCTGCAATAGTAGGGGGCATGAAATGGAGGAAGAGTTTGCTAATTATCTGCCTTCTACACTTAGAACTGAATTTCCATACTTTTCTGTTTCCATGTTGTGCTTATCAACACGGAAAAAAGTTAGAAAAAGACTCAAAGCCCCATTTCCTTCCTCCACTCCTAGGTCCAACTTCAGTGGCTGATCTGGTGGCCTTGGAGTGGCTGAAGACCACCACCCTCCACAGGGCTGTGCTCAGGCACACAGCCATCCTTCCCTTCCCTGAGTGAGCTTCCTCTGCATGTTGTTTATATCACTGAGAGCCTGTAGTTTGAAAGGGGGCTGAGTGACAACTGGACTTTGTATGAAAACACCAACCTGGGAGACACCTTCTGTCAAGGCTGAGACAGGGGTGGGGATATATAACTTGGCCTTGCCTGTAACTTGGATCGTGACTGACTTCCGTGCTGAGGCAAGGGCAGAGGAGGGGCTGGGGTTGGCCTGAAAGCTGGCATCTGTGGCCCTGCCAACACTAAAGCCAAGGCTAAGATCCACGCCAAGGCAGTGGCTGAGGCAGAACTGAAAACAGGACTGGTGACCCAGGCCAAGGCTGGGGATGGAGTAGTGGCCAGGACACAGTGACCTATGCTGAGGCCATGGCTATGACAAGGCAAGTAAGCAAGATGGAATCTAAGACTAAGACTAGAGTCATGGCTGAGACCAAGGCAACCCCCCTGACAGAACCTAGTGTAGAGTCCCAAACCAAGTCAAAGGCCATGTCTATGTCCAGGCTCAGTGCTGTGACCAATTATAAAGTGAAGGCTGGTGCTGGAAGTGAAGACAACATTGGTTCCAAAGACATCATTGGTTCCAGGTCCCAGAGAAGGAGCGAGGCCAACATCAAGTTGAAGGTTGGGGACAGAGCTGGTACTGTAATTCAGTTCGGTGATGAGGATGAGGAAAATGTCTGTTCTTGGTTTTGGACTGGAGAAGAGCCTAGTGTAGGATCCTGGTTCTGGCCTAAAGAAGACAACCCATTTCAAGTGTATAAGCCTCCAGCTAAGATCCAGGAAAAGCCTAAGCCTACACCCAAACCTGAACTTACTATAAAGCAAAAAGCAAAAGCATGGTCAAGGGCCAGGTTTTCTGTCCTAGTTCCGGTAGATGGAGGGGAGCAATCCTTACCTCCAGGAGGGAATTGGACTCTGGTTGATACCTTGATTGAAACTCCTCTAGGGATTCGACCTCTGACCAAAATCCCACCCTATGATGGGCCTTACTTTCAGACCTTAGCTGAGCTCAAAAAGCAGGTTAAGTATAGGGAAAAGTATAGGCCCAATCCAAAAACCTGTCGCTGCAAATCACATGTTTTTAGTTTAGAGCCTAAAGAGTTTGATAAACTTGTTGCCCTACTTAAGTTAACTAGGGATCCTTTCATTCATGAAATAGCTACAATGATAATGGGTGTCAGTCCTGCTTATCCATTTACCCAAGATATAATTCATGATGTAGGTATTACTGTTATGATTGAAAACTTGGTCAATAATCCCAATATTAAAGAACACCCTAGAACTTTGAATATGGTGGATGACAACTCTGAGTTTTCTGGAGAACCACAAATAGGAGAGTTGTACATAAATCAAATTTGTAAGGACATAATCTTTTATCCTTTGAACTCCCCTATGCAACTGTCTGGACTAAAATTATTAGTGCAGCTGAGTGTAAAGTTTGAGTACCACCATATAATTGTCAATTACATTCCAGATTTCCTCACTTTGTTAAACAAGGGAAGTGTCAAAACCAAGTTTTATGTTTTAAAAGTGTGTTTGCACTTGTCTAAAAATCAAGCCAATACAAGAGAACTAATCAGTGCCAAAGTATTGTCATCATTGGTTGTGCCCTTTAACAAAAATGAGTCAAAGGCCAATATTCTTAATGTCATTGAAATATTTGAGAATATAAATTTCCAATTTAAAAAGAAGGTGAAGCTATTTAGCAAGGAAGAGTTCACAAAATATGAACTTATTTCCATATTTCAGGGAGCAAAAGAGTTTGGTCAGAAACTGCAAGACTTAGCAGGACACAGTGATCCTGAGGTGAGAGATAAAGTTATAAGATTAATACTCAAACTCTGAATAGCTGTATGTTCTCACAAAACCTTTAGCAGTTTTTTTGGTGTTGTAATATGAAACCAATGCAACTTATAAGTTAAGTATTTATGCTGTCTGTGCTGATTGAAGGAGCTAATTTTATGGATACCAAATGATCTTGAGAGCTTTAATGTTTGTTGGTTTTCATTGTGCCATATAAGTTCAGATATTTTTAGTATTTTTGCAATATGACCTGATAATGAACCTATTCATCCTGAGTAAGTTATACTTCTGTGCTTTATATTAACATAAGTGTATTCATTTAATACTTTAATTACATGTGAATAAAGTTGCATGCTAAAACTGGTGAAAACCTTGTCCTAGTTCTTCAGTTGAAGTCTAGTCAGAGGGATAAAGCACCAATAACAGGATTATAAAGAGCACTGTCTGTGTCTGTAGCGGGGTACAAACAACAAGTTTATGTTGACAAATCCTTTAGTTTCAACATGTTCAAGAAGGAGAATCACTTTGTACACAAGAAGACAGGACTGTGCTACTAGCTGACATCTGGGCAGATCTGGGAAAAGGGGTAAAGACGTAGACTTTAGGAGTAAAGAAACACAGATGCTTTCATTCCAGTCTGAGTCTCAGAACTTGTGCTTAGCCTTTCACATATGATGTCTCATCAGGAAGATTTTTAACCTTCAAGAAAATTCCTGGTTCTCATCCCCAACTAGCAAAGCCATGGTAGTGTGGTTCTAAAAGGACCCAGTCTCATTGTGTCCTCAACATCCAGGTGCCCATCTTTGGGGTACTGTTTACTGCTTCATGTGAGGCTCCCTCCCCCTGTATTCCTGGGTCTCAGAGGAGTGCCTTTCTAAGGTCTAACCACAGAAATTGCTTCATGGATAATCTCATTTGCCCCATCTTTATGACTGTTTGCTCTCATATTTGCTTTTATTTGCTGACCAATGCTTCGGACTTGGTGATTTACACCTATGCTTGATGACAGTGCCTTGTTTGTGCTCATCCCTTTTGATCAGAGCTCAGTTCTTTGAGACAGCCACAGGGTACCAAAGTCCTTTAGGAGTGTGTGGTTAGGAAGAAATTAATTCCCCTAATCCCACTATTTTATTTATTTGTACAGTTTACAGAGCTGAAGCCATGTTGTCTATACTACCTCAGCTCCTCCTGTTTATACCTAACAGAACCTAGGTTCTGGTTAAGAGTTTGTGGCATAGAATGCCAGAGTTTAGACTGGGATCTGGGGTCCCCTTTGCCTCTCCTACCTTCTGTCTCCTTTGCTGTTATCATCCTCTTTCCTTAACTGCCAGCATTGGAAAATTGAATATTGGAAAATGCAGTGTACAAATACTGGTCTTTCTATTGAACTCTCTCTCCTTACTTTTTATGTCTTTGAGGAGAAGGCCTAAACTGAAAAATCTCTACAAGATGTCATGTGCCCCTAGTTTTAGCAATTATCTTTAATTTCTATTAAGGTCAAATCTGAATCTATCTTCTGTATATCTAGGAGTTGAAATGAAGGACAGCCACACATGTGCATTAAGGGTGAAAAAATGCAGACCGGCTTTTTGCAACATACAGTTGCAACTTAGATGATATTTGAAGTTCTTTATAACTTGTTTTTAATCCACAGAACTCCCATAGCCTGGAATTCCATCTGTGGTTGCTGCCTTCAGAATTGGGGTCTTCACAGAACTGTTGGACCAGACCCTTTGGAAGTGTTCTGTGTCTCAAATGCCCTATGGAGCACACACTTAAAACAGTTGATAGCTGTAGAATTTTCCATCAGCTAAAGAGAAGGGTGAGTGTAGGGTGTGTAGGTGTATCAAAGCAAGAAGCTGATGGTTTCTTCTTGGGTGGTAATTATGGAAGGCAGAGTCAGTTTCCAAATTGTTCCTGGGATGTACTTGAAGTCGAAACCCCATTGCTCGTCTCTTGTTTCATCTCCTTTCCTGGAAAAATAATTCAACCAAACCCATGTAGTATCAGGGCTGATCCAGATATTACTTATCTCAGTATGTTGCTGGCTTTGGGTAAAACCAGTGTAGATTTCTCTTCTTCCCTGTCATTAAGTAAAACAAGAACTCTTCCTACAATACAACTCGATCATTAGCATCTACTGACCCTTAATTTTAAAAGAGGAAGTTTCAGAGGAAATCCATCTACATATCACCAGATTCCCTAGCAAGGCTTTCAAGGCACAATATCCTTCAGTATCTTTCCACTGTCTGCATTATATGCTACTACGTGACCTGCATTCAACCTACAGGGGACTTCAGGTTCTCTGAAACACCTTAGGTGAGAAATCCTGGTCCACAACTAACAGTTCATCCCTCAGTGAACCAGTGACCAAGCACAAAAATCTTTAAGCGAAGAGGCACACTCCCATCCTTCAGTTTTCATAACAGATGATTTCTTCTGAGTCAAAACCAGTCTGATATGAAAAACAAAAACTTCTGTGGCTGTCATCCCTTGGTATATAAATCTCAAGTGGATAAAAAACCAAAGGAAATGACTCAAAGGTTGTACCTTTTCCACTTGAGATTCCTGTTAATGTGATTTTTCTGGTATACCAAGAATAGTGGTAGGAACTTTTATGATTTACATAAATCCATTAATGTCATTATATATGTAGTAAAGTTTTGAAATATAATATTAAAATTTCCAAAGATAGCCTAGATGAACAACACAGTTAATTCCTTCTCTCTCTTCATTCTGCAAGAAACATGGCTCCATTGAACAGAAAAAATTATTTTCTTTTCGGGGACTGTTGTGGCCACCCCTCAGAAATGAAATACATTATCACTCCAGATTTTGTTCAGATGCCGATATTGATAATGTCACACATATATACACACCAAGACAGTGTAAAAAGTTTTTAATGAGGCTTTCTGGGCAGAGCAGGGTAGCTCCCAGACAGGTCTGAAAATAGCTTAAGAGAATAGGACAAGAAGATGACCTTTGGGTTTTATGGTAGCTAGGAGATGGGTTCAGAGTGAGGGTTCCTGCAGGTGGTTTGAACTTCTGCCAGTGCCTAAGGAGGGAGCACCTTGGCTTTCTGATCAGCTTGCCCAAATGTGGGGCAGAGGGGGAAGATATCAACTTATTCATATGTGGAGCAGAGGAGAGGGAGGGGTGAGGCTTGAAACCTATCAAGTAGTCAAAGTTTAAAAAATGAAGTCAGCCTCTTTATTATAGGGACTGTAACGTTTCAGCTTTTTTTTTTTTTTTTACCAGTCATAACTTAAAGCATATAGATAAGTTTCTATTGTGATTGAAGCAAAAAAACATTTTTGGTTAATCAAACTTCCCTGAAATAGTTTTGTTCTGGCATCTTTGTCCCCAGAGTTCAATCTACCAGAATATCCTAAGAGTTACAATGATTTAATAAACCAGTGACATGGATATCTTGAGTAACTCAAGTGTTGACTCCACTACATCAGTAACAGGATTTGATGAATAATATAATGATTAAGAAGTATTTTCCTTAAACACTTCTCAGAGCAAAACCATGAAACTTACTCAGTTTGGCTTTAAAATTAGCAACATGCTTCAAAGGATGCCATCGATAAAAAGACAACTCATAGGATAGAAAATATTTGCAAATCATATATATGATATGGAACTGGTATCCAGAATATATAATGAACTCTTGCCACTCAATAAAGACAAATAAAAAGCAATTAAAATAGCAAAGGATATGATTAGACATGTTTTCAAAGAAGATATGTAAATGTCCAATAAACAGATGAAAATATGCCCAATATCTTTAGAGAACTGCAAATCAAAACCATAGTGATACCATTTCACACCCACTGGATAGCGATAATTCATTAAAAAATGGATAATAGTGTTGGCAAGGCTGTAAAAATTTGGAACCCTTGAACCTGTGGTGGAAATGTAAAAAGTTGCAGCCAACATACAAAATAATTTGGTAGTTTCTCTAGGGTGTGTGTTAGTCGCTCAGGCATGTCTGACTGTTTGGGACACTATGGACTGTAGCCCACCAGGCTCCTCTGCCCATGTCCAGTATTCTCCAGGCAAGAATACTAGAGTGGATTGCAATTCCCTTCTCCAGGGAATCTTCCCGACCCAAGGATCGAACCTGGGTCTCCTGCATTTCAGGCAGATTCTTTACTGCCTAAGCTACCAGGGAAGCCCAGTGTACCATGTCTTAATTACGTAACACCCAAGTTTGAATTGATATCAGCTTAGTTTCAAGAGTAAAAGTCTCTCTTTACCGCTCAATTTCCCTCTTTATGTTATTGTCACAAATTAGATCTCTATACATCATGTCCATTAGTACAGAGTTTTAGTTATAGTTTGTGCATTTGGCTTTTAAAATACAGTATAAATTTACCCATGTTGTGACAAATGGCATGATTTAATTCTTTTTTTTAAATTAATTTATTTTTTACTGAAGGATAATTGCTTTACAGAATTTTGCTGTTTTCTGTCAATTTCATTCTTTTTTAAGGCTGAGTAATCTGTGTGTGTGTGTGTGTGTGTGTGTGTGTGTGTGTGTATCTTCTTTTTCCATTCATCTGTTGATGGACATCCAGGTTGTTTCCACATTTTGGCTAATGTAAATAATGCCACAGTGAATATAGGGTGCATATACCTTTTAAAGTTAGTGTTTTTGTGTTCTTCAGTTAAATACTCAGAAGTGAGGTTGCTTGATGGTATGCCAATTCTATTTTTGATTTTTTGAGCAACTGTTTTCCATAGTGGCTGTACCAGTTTACATTCCCACCAGCAGGTGCATAAGGGTTCCCTTTTTTCCACATCCTTGCCAACATGTTACTTCTTGTCTTTTTGATAATAGCCATTCTAACAGGTATGAGGTAATATCATGATGTGGTTTAAATTTGCATTTCCCTGATAACTAGTGATGTTGAGCATCTTTTCATGTGTCTATTGGCCTTCTGTATGTCCTTTAGAGGAATGTCCATTCAGGTTCTGTGCCCATTTTTTTTTAATCTGACTGTTCATTTTTCTTTTCATATTGAATTATGTGATTTTTTAATAATTTTGATATGAACCCCTTATCAGATATATCATTTACAATTATTTTCTCCCATTCCATATCTTGTTCTTTCATTTTGCTGATGGTTTGCTAGGTGAAATAAGTCAGAGAAAGACAAGTACCATATGAGCTCACTTATATATGGAATCTAAAAAACGAAACAAACAAAATGGAAACAGAGGGAGTTCTCTGCTGCCCTAGTGATTAGGATTCTGGGCTTTCACTGCTATCAGTTCAGTCACTCAGCCATGTCCGACTCTCTGCGACCCCATGAACCGCAGCACGCCAGGCCTCCCTGTCCATC
The DNA here is from genome assembly GCF_023699985.2 of Odocoileus virginianus. NCBI lineage: Eukaryota > Metazoa > Chordata > Mammalia > Artiodactyla > Cervidae > Odocoileus > Odocoileus virginianus. Next base: position 51,259,566 of record NC_069708.1, on the reverse strand, counting down.
ACCAACTCCCGAAGTCCACCCAAACCCATATCCATCAAGTCGATGATGCCATCCAGCCATCTCATCCTCTGTCGTCCCCTTCTCGACCTGCCCTCAATCTTTCCCAGCATCAGGGTCTTTGCTAATGAGTCATCTCTTTGCATCAGGTGGCCAAAGTATTGGCGTTTCAGCTTCAACATCAGTCCTTCCAATGAACACCCAGGACTGATCTCCTTTAGGATGGACTGGTTGGATCTCCTTGCAGTCCAAGGGACTCTCAAAAGTCTTCTCCAACACCACAGTTCCAAAGCATCAATTCTTTGGTGCTCAGCTTTCTTTATAGTCCAGCTCTCACATCCATACATGATCACTGGAAAAACCATAGCCTTGACTAGACAGACCTTTGTTGACAAAGTAATGTCTCTGCTTTTTAATATGCTGTCTAGGTTGGTCATAACTTTCCTTCCAAGGAGTAAGTGTCTTTTAATTTCATGGCTGCAGTCACCATCTGCAGTGATTTTGGAGCCCAGAAAAATAAAGTCTGACACTGTTTCCACTGTTTCCCCATCTATCTGCCATGAAGTGATGGGGCCGGATGCCATGATCTTAGTTTTCTGAATGTTGAGCTTTAAGCCAACTTTTTCACTCTCCTCTTTCACTTTCATCAAGAGGCTCTTTATTCTTCACTTTATGCCATAAGGGTGGTGTCATCTGCATATCTGAGGTTGTTGATATTTCTCTTGGCAATCTTGATTCCAGCTTGTGCTTCCTCCAGCCCAGCGTTTCTCATGATGTACTCTGCATATAAGTTAAATAAGCAGGGTGACAATATATAGCCTTGATGTACTCCTTTTCCTATTTGGAACCAGTCTGTTGTTCTATGTCCAGTTCTAACTGTTGCTTCCAGACCTGCATACAGGTTTCTCAAGAGGCAGGTCAGGTGGTCTGGTATGCCCATCTCTTTCAGAATTTTCCACAGTTTATTGTGATCCACGCAGTCAAAGGCTTTGGCATAGTCAATAAAGCAGAAATAGACATTTTTCTGAAACTCTTGCTTTTTCAATGATCCAGCAGATGTTGGCAATTTGATCTCTGGTTCCTCTGCCTTTTCTAAAACCAGCTTGAACCTCTGGAAGTTCACAGTTCACGTATTGCTGAAGCTTGGCTTGGAGAATTTTAAGCATTACTTTACTAGTGTGTGAAATGAGTGCGATTGTGCGGTAGTTTGAGCATTCTTTGGCATTGCCTTTCTGTGGGATTGGAATGAAAACTGACCTTTTCCAGTCCTGTGGCCAATGTTGAGTTTTCCATATTTGCTATGGCCCAGGTTAAATTCCTGGTAGGGAACTGAGATCCCATAATCTGTGCAGACAAAAAAAAAAAAAAAAACCAAAAAAACAAAAACTAGAAAATGTGAACAGACTTACAGATACAGAGAGCAAACTTATGGTTGCCAGAGGGAAGGAAGGTGGGGGGTATTATGGTGCAGTAGGTGAACAAATCATACAATATTTATTATTTGTGTCTGGCTGCTTCATATATTTTCAAAGTTTATCCTTGTAGCATGTATCAAAATTTTATTTCTTTTTACAACTGAATAATAGTTCATTGCTGGTATATATCACATTTTGTTTATCCATTCATCTGTGGATGGACATTTTGGTTGTTTCCAATTTTTGGCTGTTGTGAATAATGCTAAGAATATTGGTGGCACAAATATCTGATTCAGTCTTTGCTTTCAGTTATTGGTTAAAAACTGGAAGTCGAATTGATATATCATATGCTAATTCTATGTTTAATTTTTTTGAAGAATTGACATACTGTTTTCCACAGTGGCTACATCATTTTTCATTCTCATCAGCAATGCACATGGGTATCAGTTTCTCCACATCCTTGCCAGCATTTGTTATTTTTCTGTATAATACCCATCTTATTGTGTATGAAGTGGTATCTTGTGGTTTTGCTTTGTGGTATCTTGTGGTTTTGCTTTGTATTTCCCTAATGACCACTGATGTTGTGCATCTTTTCATGTCCTTATTGGCTATTTGCATATCTTCTTTGGAAAAAATGTCTATTTGAGGCCTTTGCCCTTATTGAGGGCTTCCCTCATAACACAGTTGGTAAAGAATCCGCCTGCAATGCAGGAGACCCCGGTTTGATTCCTGGGTTGGGAAGATCTGCTGGAGAAGGGATAGGCTACCCACTTCAGTATTCTTGGGCTTCCCTTGTGGCTCAGCTGGTAAAGAATCCACCTGCAATGCGGGAGACCTGGGTTTGGTCCCTGGGTTGGGAAGATCCCCTGGAGAAGGGAAAGGCTACCCACTCTAGTATTCTGGCTTGGAGAATTCCATGGACTGTATAGTCCATGGGGTTGCAAAGAGTTGGAAACAACTGAGCAACTTTCACTTTCACTTCACTTTGCCCTTAAAAATAAACCCTTAAAAGGGATGTTTGGTCTTTTTTGTTATTGTTGTTGAGTTTTAGAAGTCTTTTAAATATTCTTGATATTAACCCCTTATTGTATATATGATTTGCAAGTATTTTATCCCATTCTATGGCTTGCCTTTTCACTGTCTTGAAAGGATCTTTTGATACACCTAAGTTTTTAATTTTGACAAAGTCCAGTTTATTTTTTCTTATGTTTTGGTGTTCTATCCAAGAAATCATTGCCAAATTCAGTGCCATTAAGTTCTTCCCTATATTTTCTTCTAAGAGTTTCAACGTTTTAGCTCTTGAGTTGGTCATTGATCCATTTTGAAATAATTTTAGTATGTGGTATGGGGCTTCCCTGGTGGCTCAGCTGTTGAAGAATCTTCCTGCACTGTGGGAGACCTGGGTTTGATCCCTGGCTCAGGAAGATCCCCTGGAGAGGGGAATGGCTACCCACTCCAGTATTCTTGCCTGGAGAATTCCATGGACATGGGAGCCTGGTGGACTACAGCCCATGGGGTTGCAAAGAGTCACGACTGAGTGACTAACACTTTCACTCTCACATGTGGTATGAGGTAAAGCTCCAAATCCATTCTTTTGCATGTGGATATCCAGTTTTCCCAACACCATTTCTTGAAAAGAATGTTAATTCCCCATTGAATGGTCTTGGTACCCTTGTCAAAAATCATTTGGCCACATATATGCAAGGGATTGTTTCTTGGCTCTTTATTCTGTTTCACTGGTTTCTGTGTCTGTCTTTATGCCAGTGCCATACTGTTGAGATTGCTGCAGTTACTATAGTAAGCTTTGTGTGGTATTGTGATTTATAAGGAATATAATTGGTCATTCAGATGACCAAGATATATTTCTCATATATATTTGGTCTCCATCCACTGTCCCTGGCTCACAGCTCCTGAAACCCTTGAAATTTCCTGAATAAGAGCAATGAGAACACCTTTTGTGATAATGTTTGGTCTCTTATCCTCAGTTCCTGAAATCCACTTTAGAGCCATTATGGTGAAATGCGTGTTTTGTTATTCATTTGTTGTTCAGTTGCTAAGTTGTGTCTGACTCTTTGGGACACCATGGACTGCAGGACACCAGGCTTCCCTCCCTTTTTCCACCACAACTGGGTTTATGTTAATGAGATGACTTTTGGAAAGCACCAGAGATACTGACCCATTGCTAGAGGAACCAACCCTGTGATTAGAAGTTGTAATATTCAGTCCAAACCTCTCCTATTACTTCCTGGGAAGGGAGAGAATGTAGAATTTGAATCAACCACCAGGAGCCAATGACTTAATCAATCATGCCTATGTAATGAAGCCTCAATAAACACCCTAAAAGGATGGGATTTGGAGAGCTTCAGACTTGGAGAACACAATGGAGATTCTGGGAGAGTAGAGCACTAGGAGAGAGCATGGAAACTCTGCACCCATTCCCCATACCTTGTCCTATGTAATCCAACTGACTGTTTCTGAATTACATCCTTTGATAATAAACTAGTAATCTGGTAGATAAAGTGTTTCTCTGAATTCTGTAGGTCACTCTAGAAAATTAATTAAAACCAAGGAGGAGGCCATAGGAACCTCTGATTTATAGCCAGTGGTCATAAATACAGGTAACAACCTTGGCTTGAGATTGACATTTGAAGTGAAGGCTGTCTTGTGGGACTTGGTCTCTAACCTGTGTAATCTGATGCTATCTCTGGGTAGATAGTATCATTATTAAGTTTACTTGTAGGACACCTTGCTGACATTTGAGAATTACTTGTTGATATAGGAAACCACCTGCCCCTCCCACCTTCTGACACATACACATTGGAAATGGGTTCAGAACCACTTTAGTTAGTATCAGAGAAGTGGGATTTGTTAGAAACTCCTGGCTCACTTAAACATGTAGTTTGGGAAAAGAAAGGATGAAAAGGTGGGGGATGAGGAACCTTTGATTCATGATCATACATGGTATGGAGCAACAGCTGTGCTACAATCTGATACAAAGGGGTAAAAGTTACCAATGGAATTTAGGGATGGATCTGTAAATGAAAAATTAGTAGTCAATCTAAGAAAGACATGAAAATTTTATTTGAAGCAACTTGAGGATTATAACTGGAGAGGCAGACTTTCAGAAAGTTCTGAGGACTATCCCACTTGTTAGAGGTCAAAGCACAGTTATATAGTTTTTGAGACAAAGGATTATATATCAACTGACATATTGATACAATCCAGGTCTGCAAGTACAAAGTGAGTAGTGGCTGCTCCTCGGCTCTCTTTAGACAGTGCCCCCGGGCTCCGGCGGGCCTCACCTGCGGCAGGTGAACCCAGGCATCCACTGGCGTGGCCGCCCCCCTCTCCTCCCCGCCCGGGGCCGAGGAGCTGTGGCGAGGGTTCCGACTCCGGGGAGGTCGGCCACTGGGGGATCCGGAGCCCGCTGGCGCTGCGCCCAGCCCGGGACACCGGCTGCGGGGCCGAGGCCGCGCCTCCTCCCGGAACTGGCCGGCGCGGCACCACGGGAGGAGCGGCGGGGGCCATGGAGGTCCTGCCGGCCGGCGGGGGGCCAGACGTGGCACCCGCAGCCCGAGGCGAGGCCGGAGGACTCGGGGCGCGGAGCTCCTCCGGCGGAGCGCGCGCGGGGCTCCGGGGACGCCTGGGAGGGCGAGGAGGACCCGGAGCCCGGCGAGCCACGGGGCAGCCGCACGGCGTCCCTGGTGAGCGGGCTGCTGACCGAACTGTACAGCTGCACCGAGGAGGAGGAGGAGGCGGTCGGCGGAGGCCACAGGCCCTGGGGCCGCCGGCGGCGCCGGGACAGCCTCGACAGCACCACCGAGGCCTCCGGCTCTGACGTGTTCCTGGGCGGCTGCGGCGGCGCCGGCGACTCCCGCGTGCTGCAGGAGCTGCAGGAGCGGCCGAGCCCGCGGCACCAGATGCAGTACCTGTGGCAGAAAGACACGAATGAACTGGAGATGATCCTTTGAGAACTAAAATACAGGATTGGCATTCAGTCAGCGAAGTTACTTCGGCAGCTGAAGCAGAAAGATCGGCTTGTGCACAAAGTGCAGAGAAGCTGTGATGTTGTGACGGCGTGCCTGCAGGCCGTGTCTCAGAAGAGAAACTAACATGAAGTGAACTCCAAAGCAGGACTGCATCATCACCCAGTCGAAGGCACCAGGAAGGTTAATGTCGGTACCGAGGAAAACAATGTCCTCGCCCTGAAGGGTTGTGATGGACTCGTGCTGATGCATCAGATGTGGTATGACAGCATCCAGAGAGCCTTGCCATTTACAGGAGGCGCCAGGGCATGGGCAGCAGTAAGGCCGACACTCAGAGTTCTACGTGGTCTGCCTTCTCCGTGTGTGGCAGAGTGACTTCACATCCTGAAGAGGCATATTTACAAGGAAAGAGGACTGAATTGGCCACTTTCTCCATAGCCAAGTTGCGAATGGATCCCAACGGGTCGAGGCAAGTCGGACAACAGGAGATCTTTGAGCGACAGTTGCCACAAACAAGATGGCCACTCTGACACTGAAGGATGGGCAGTAATACGTAGTCAGAGCAGCCCGGACACTTAAAGAGACTCGCCCAGTCACTGTTGGGCGAAGTTGTGCCAGTCAGGGCGGCCACGCTCTGGGAGCTGCCAGGAGGCAACGCCGTCTGTGTCTGACAGCTCATTTCTGTGGGCGGAGAGTGCGCCTCGGCCCGGTCCTGGCTCAAACGCTCTCTGTCGCCGCCAACCGCCGCCACCGCCTCTTCCTCCGGCCAACACTGACACGCTGGGTGGCCGATGCCGCCGGAGAGTGCGCCCCACAGCGGCCGCCCCGTCTCCCCCCTGGCCTTTGCTGCCGTTTAGCACGACGGTCCTCTAGCCCGCCGCCTATTCCCGCTCAACACCACACAGTGCTGCGGCCGCCATGGAGGCGCGGCCGCCACAGGAGGCGCTCCGGCGTCCTGGAGTGGACGCGCTGTTATTCTCGTTTTGTTTTCTGTATCTGTTACCTTGCTTTCCTTTCTCAAAGATTATCTCAACTTTATTTCCCAATCCTGTTACGGAGACGTCTTTGGGGCATTGTTGTTTGAATGCTTCATGTATATATACAGTATTCTGTTCTTATAGATGTAATATATTTTCTTATTGCTCCAGGGATGATGGAGACTAAAACAGACAAACAGAAAACAGCTATTTGGAGAAAATAGGCTGTACAAGGAGGAAAAATTTTTTTCAAAACTACTGTTCTAGTTCGAGTTCCCTGAATATTTGGTAGTCCTTGGCTGTTTGCTCTTAAATGTGAAGATCTAAAAGAATGACTTAACTCGGTCTGAGCTCACCACTAGGGCTTATGGGCTTGGAGCTTTACTGAAGGGTTATGGGGATGGGACCTTTCTTATCCCCTACCTACCCCCCCCCCCAGCCCAGGTCATTGTCTTTAGGTTTTTCTTGTGGAGCTGGTGAGAGGCCTCAGGGAAGAGTCTCCTAACTTCTTGCCTGGGCGCAAGTTTTGTGGGGATAAGAGCTGGGTCTCTGCATTCAGCGCTCAGAGTGCATATGGTCTAAGAATACCTCTGTTTTAGGTCGAGTTCTCACTCTTAGCTGGTTGTCCAGCAACTCTATTTTAACCCCTTTCAGGAACGAAAACTTCAGTCTTTTTTGCAGGGATGGTAAACAAGTAAGTCGGGCTTTCCAGGTGCTGCTAGTGGTAAAGAACCTGCCTGCCAATGCAGGAGGCCTAAGAGATGTGGGTTTGATCCCTGGGTTGGGAAGTCCCCTGGAGGAGAGCATGGCGACCCACTCCAGTATTCTTGCCTGGAGAATACCATGGACAGAGGAGCCTGGCGAGCTACAGTCCATGGTGTCCACAAAGAGTTGGACATGACTGAAGTTACTTACCACACAGAGAAGTAATTGACCAGCCTCATGAAGTAGAAGAGAGAATCTAGGGATCCAAATATTTTTCAACAGCTTTCTCCCAATTCTCCTTATTAAGCCGGGCTGCCTCTTTCATGGAGTATGTGGTGTAATAGAGTTTGGATTTAAGCTTTCCCATGTCATTTTGGGATGTGGCTTTCTAGGATATGCTAAGTCAATTTCTACTTGTCTGTATGTTTTTTTTCCACTTCAGAACTCTATTGCTGTTATCTGTGCTGCTTTTTTGTTTTGTTTTGTTTTTACTTCTTGATCCTTGTTGGTTATGTTAAACAAAGATCTCTTAACTGTAATTTTAGTGTGACTTTGATGGGGACCAAAATTAATTGGGACCAAAATTCATTGGAAGTACTGATGCTGAAACTCCAGTACTTTGGCCACCTGATGTGACAAACTGACTCATTGGAAAAGACCCTGATGCTGGGAAAGATTGAAGGCAGGAGAAGAGGACAACAGAGGATGCAATGGTTGGATGGCATCACAGACTCGATGGACATGAGTTTGAGCAAGCTCTGGGAGTTGATGATGGACAGGGAAGCCTGACATGCTGCAGTCTATGGGGTTGCCACGAGTTGGACATGACTGAATGACTGAACTGAACTGAAAATTAGTTGGAATTTTTTTTGAATCCTCCTTAATCCAGTTGTGTGTGCTCCTTTTTTCATAAGCTCATTTGTTTTGCTAGGTGGAGAGAAATGAGTATTTTTTCAACTTTATTGAGATATAATTGATTTAACTTAGCATTTAGATTAAGGTAGATGTGACTTAACTTTGGAACATGGTTGCAGAATTGTGAATTTTGGCATAAACCTGATAACATATTTAGGTAATGTCTTGATATATGATTAGCAGCTTAGTCTGCCCTAAAGTTACTTAGTAAGACTATGACTAGTATAAAGTAAGTAGCTTATTACTTACAATATATTTTAACAGCAGTTTCCTCTCATATTCTTTAAGCTCTTAGTGTCTTGCTGCTGAATTATTTTTTCATTTTGTCTTAATTTACTTATCCTTATTGGAAATTTGTAAAATGTTTGAAAGTAAAAAAAAAACAAAAAACAAAGTGAGTAGTGGGTCACCATGACTCCTTACAAGACTAAGAAGGAAGGTTATATCCTAGAGATCTCATTAGTGCAGATGCACAATACACATGAAAGGGAAGGGAGGAGGCCCAAATGGTCAGAGAAAAATTTTATGTTTACATTTTCTTGTCTTGCCATAAAATTAGAATTTTATTTAATCAGATCCAACTTCTGGGGAGTTGTCTCACTAGATGAATAAGGAAGTGCAGACTAATAAGAAAAAGGGTAAATATACAATCTCGGTAATTATCTGTTAATAGCTAAAGTAAGAGAGAGTGTTAGACCAGACCCTGATGTTAGACCAAGCTCAGATTTCAGTGAGTCTGATCTTCAGCCACCAGCCTCACAGCTGCTTCCACCCCAAGGTAAAAATTATGCAGAGGCAACAGAAAGTACCTCTAAAACCTCTAGTTACTAGGAAGGTAGTCATTGTAGGGGGAGGGCAAAACCAAAACAGTATTGAAATCAGGGGACATTAGTGTGAAGGAGTTATTTTATTTTGTAGATCAATATCATCAATCTCCTGAGGAACCTTTATTGAAATGGATTGTGAAAGCGACTAATTTAGGAGCTGTGGCTTTGGTTTTGAATGCTGCAGAGTGAAAGAGCATGTTTGGGTTGGCACAGGATGCAGAGATCACTATAGAACAATCACAGATGGCTATATGTGATCCAGACACACAGGAGGTTATTCCTGAAGGAACAACTAGCCTGATAGATGGGGTAAAAATCACTGTAAGGTCTGTTTACCCTGAGAAGGGGACTGCCCATCTTTTTGTATGAATGGAAACTGGATTACCCCAGATGAAGCAGCTGATATGCTTTGTATGCAAACCATGTGGGACTGGCTTTATGAATACCAGGATATTCACCCAATGAATATACTTGTTACCCAGTCTTGGTAGATGCTATGTTAAAGTGCTCCTTTTGTATGGATACCCTATTGTAACCTTACTGCCACAAAATTGAGGGACAGTTCAAAAAGCCTTATGAAATTTACTGTCTCAGCTTCCTCTCATGGTCTTATTGATGCTAGTAAAAATATTAGATTATTAACAAGAGAATGGAGAAGGCAGCGAAGAGAATCAAGAGAATGGTTTTATCAGGGGAGAAATTTTAAACAGTTAAGGAATAAGGTGAATAAAGCTAATGTTGATAGGAGTGGAGCAAAGAAGAAAGAGTTATGGAACGCATCCTAGCAGAATGGAAATCTTTAGATAGTAATTAAGGAGTGGAATGAATAAAACAGATATTGGTGGGCTTAACACAGAGATTTTAATACAGCACTACCAATGGACTTGCTGTCCCCCCAACATTAAATAGCCCCAGATAAGTCAGCTCTGTTTACAATTTGGAGAAAATTTGAAAGCCAGAAAACAAACTACAATGAGAAATCTGACCAATCACTTAGGGCAATAGTAAGACAATCAATATAAGATTGACAAATCTCATATAAGATTTAAGACATATAACATTTTATATGTCTTATACATAAGACTTTATGACTTATAAAGTCCCTTGGCTCTTGCTAAGGATCTAAAGCCTTTTGCATAAGCTTGGATAAAATAGTCAGATGGTGGCAAAAAGATTCCAAGACTCCCTGATACAGGAGTCTACAAACTGGTACCAAAATCCATTGATGAAACCTTGACTCAGGCTGCAGTTCAACTGAGAGAACATATAAGTGTAAGGGTTAATTAAATTATGAAAGTTGGAATGTTACCCAAATCTTTTTTTAGGAATGGAAATTATGTCTGACTGGGGAATGCTTCTCTAACATAGTATTGTAAAACCAAAACCCATTGATGAAGTCCTAAGGGAGGCTACAGTTATGAATGTAAGGGTTGATGAAGTTAAGGTAAAACTTTGTAGGAGAACTGATATACTTTAATAGGTTTCATGTGAAGTGATTGCATCTTTTTTTTTCCTTTTTACTTGATTGTATTTTGGGGATGAACATTTTATCTGACTGATGAATATTTCCCATACCTAGTAGTGTAAAACAGAAGGCAGGTAAATCCGCCCTTCAAGCAGTGTTAATTGGGCATACTAAATGGGAACCAGTAAGATTGCCTGAGCCAAAACAGTGTAGAATAGAGGCTGAGGTGTTGGTAGGCTGTGTGATAGCCCTGTGTGAGGCATATAAGTTGTGTCCGCCACTTTTGCAACCCCATGGGCTGTAGTTCACCAGGCTCCTCTGTCCATAGGATTTCCCAGGCAAGAATCCTGGAATGGGTTGCCATTTCCTTCCTCACTGGGGCTTATGGCAGGAGTCTGTGAGCACCTCACAGTGACAATTACCGGCACGTGGGACTAGAAGATTTCCATCTGAGGGACATTTTGCTACCTTGCAATCAGAGATGAACTGAAGCTACCCTTATGACTGACTGAAGGGCATAAAGTGATCTTGAAACTTGAAATAGCCATAATGTCTAGGATAATGGGACTGGCAGTGCCCAGAAGCATTCCACAGTAAAATAAAAATGGTTGGTAAAGGAATAAGCTGCATGAGTGATGCAAGAATGAGGTACTCCTGAGAGCAGGGGGCCTCTTTTCACTAAGGGCTGACTCTGAAACTGAGATGCTGCTGGATTCTGTTGTAATGTGTATAGTGCCATATAAAGAGCCCTTAACTGACCAACAAAGAGCTGCTCGACTTGTGGATGGCCAGTTCCATGGGCCATGGGAAATGGACAATATTTTAGAAGTGTTTGGGAGGCCAGCACTCCTGATTGAAGAAGGTAAAAATAGATCAGCCTGGTGTGCTGAATTGCATGCTGTTTTCCTAGCAGTGGTGGAATTGAGAAATGGCAAAAGCCCTTATGTTTGGGTGGTTACCTACACTTGGGCAGTAACTCATGGCCTGGCCGTATGGTCAGGTAGATAGGCAATGGAAAACTGGACTATTAAATGGATGACCATGTAGGGCACAGCTCCATGGAAATCACTGGGAATTTAAGGGGGTACATTAAAGTAGGACATATTGATGCTCATCAGAAGAACCCCTTCCGAAGTTCAGAAGGTGATTGGAACCACCAAGTGGACCTTTTGATGTGCTTCCTTGAGTTTGCCACCTAGGTCCATGAAATGAGTGGAAATGGGGGAAGGGCAGCAAGGCAAAGATGGGCTGAATTCAGATATATTTCTCTTACACCCCCTGAGGCATTGCCAATAAGAACTGTTCGTATGCCAACAAAAGAGACAGCCTGCAGATGGCTATGTGGCAGATTCACTGGGAGTGGAGGGAGGCCCTGATTATAGTTGACAGACTAATTATAGTCAGACTAATGCTGGTAGTCCTGGGGGCTACAAATGAGTCTTGATAGGAATGCAGTACTAGATATTGACTCTTTACTGGGTTTTGCCTACCCAGTGGTAGATGGCAAAAGCTCAAAGTACTGTAAGAAAAGATGTTGCACAAGTTTGGACAGTTGAGCATCACGTCTTTAGATGAAGGAACATACAGACTTTACATCACATGATGTCCATCAATGTTAAAAAAAATAACCTCTTTAGAGTCATAGTTTGATAGAGAATTGAAGTGGGCTGTTAAAATATTGGTTATCTAAAATGCAGGGGTGGGGGCTGGGTAAAGGCATGAAGGGCTGGCTTATGTCCCTTTTCAAGTATGTACTCATTCTCATCTTGAATATGAGTGGGGCTAAAAGAATGTTCCCACAGGATAGATTTCTGGTTGTTTTTTTTTTCTGGTGGATCCAGGGAATAGGGGGTGGGGAAAATACTGGTATTCTCCCTTCTCCATATCACCTCAACTTCTTCTTTTCTGCACTACTTGTTACAATGGTTTCAGGACCAGGGCTGCCTGGACAAGGGCCTGAAACAGGGAAGATTCCTAAGCAAGAAAATGGTTACCTTTATGTCAGAATTCCTAAGGATATTAAGAAGATATGCCTTCACCCAATCTAGTAAAATTAGGGTTAACAGTGAATACAGCTATACTGCCTATTGATAGCTCACCTATGTAACTTCTGCTCATGTGTAGCCTTACCTTATCTGACTAAAAGTGAACTGAGGGAGTAGGACTTGCTAGACTACTTTTGCTGTCTACCGTTTATACTAGTACAGTGACTGAACCTAACATCCTTTCCAAAGATGGAAAAGTTTGAGTGTCAGTGAAGAGAATGAAAAACATTAGTAGCTGAGGGTTAGAAAATGAATAAATGGGTTATGTAATCAGAGAAATTTACATGAGTATCTCAAAAGAGGCCCGGAGCAAAAGATCTCTTTTGTCTCTCGGCTCAATTATACTGGATGCCTGAAATGGTTTAGCTGTATATTGCTGATACCACTTCTGCTTTTGGAACCTGACAGGATTGAATAGAAGCCTGCAAACCTGAGTGACCTTGTGCTGGGAGACATTTTCATAAGATTTGATAATGGACTGGATGGTTATTAGTGATTGAATGAGGTTCTAGTAATGTGCTATATTTTTTTTAACATTTTTATTGTTTTTCTATAAAGGATCTGTGATATATTTGTTATTAAGATGATCAAAATCTATTTCTCATGTATATTTGGCCTCCATCCATGGTTCCTAGCTCACCGGTCCCAAAACCCTGGGAATTTCCTGAGTAATAAGAGCAGTTGGAGCATCTTTTGTCATAATATTTGGTCTCTTGTCCTCAGTTTCTAAAATCAACTTTAGAGTCATTAAAATAAAATGGGTGTCTAATCAGACTTTTTTCTCATTTTTAAAATGGATGTTTATTTTTCTATTTAGTTTTAGTAATATCTTGTATATTTTAGATATCAGTCCTTTATTATATATGTATTTTAAAGAGTTTTAGTCCCAGTCCCTGGTTTGATTTATCATTATCTTAAAGAACTTTTTTTCAGGGAAAAGTTTTTAATTTTAATAAAGTCCTACTTCACAGATTTTTCTTTCATGGATCATGCTTTCTATATTTAAGAACTTATTGCTAGTAGTGATGCTCTTCGCATCAGGCGGCCAAAGTATTGGAGTTTCAGCTTCAACATCGGTCCTTCTAATGAACACCCAGGACTGATCTCCTTTAGGGTGGACTGGTTGGATCTCCTTGCAGTCCAAGGGACTCTCAAGAATCTTCTGTAACATCACAGTACAAAAGCATCTGTTCTTCAGCACTCAGCCTTCTTTATGGTCCAACTCTCACATCCGTACACGACTACTGGAAAAACCATAGCTTTGACTAGACAGATTTTTGTCAGCAAAGTAATGTCTCTGCTTTTTAATATGCTGTCTAGATTTGTGATAGCCTTTCTTCCAAGGAGCAAGCATCTTTTAATTTCATGGCTGCAGTCACCATCTGCAGTGATTTTGGAGCCCAAGAAAATAAAGTCTGTCAATCTTTCCATTGTTTCCCCATTTATTTGCCATGAAGTGATGCGACTTGATGCCATGATCTTCGTTTTTTGAATGTTAAGTTTTAAGCCAGCTTTTTCACTCTCCTCTTTCACTTTCATTAAGAAGCTCTTCAGTTCCTCTTTGCTTTTTGCCATAAAGGTGGTGTCATCTGCATATCTGAGGTTATTGACATTACTCCAGGCAGTCTTGTATCCAGCTTGTACTTCATCCAGCCTGGCATTTCACATGATGTACTCTGCCTATCAGTTAAGTAAGCAGGGTGACAGTATACAGCCGTGATGTAGTCGTTTCCCAAATTGGAACCAGTCCACTGTTCCATGTCCGATTCTAACTGTTGCTTCTTGACCTGCATACAGATTTCTCAGGAGGCAGGTAAGGTGGTTTTGTATTCCCATCTCTTTAAAAATTTTCCACAGTTTGTTATGATCCACACAGTCAAAGGCTTTGGCCTAGTCAGTAAAGCAGAAGCAGGTGTTTTTTGGAACTCTCTTGCTTTTTCGATGATCCAACAGATGTTGGCAATTTGATCTCTGGTTCTTCTGCCTTTCTAAGAGGTTTCTGCCTTCTAAGAGGTTTCTCTGGTGGCTCAGACCGCAATTGAAGGCAGGTCTCCTGCCTTCAATGCAGGATACCTGGGTTTGATCCCTGGGTCAGGAAGATCCCCTGGAGAAGGAAGTGGCAACCCACTCCAGTACTCTAGCCTAGAAAATCCCAAGGACGGAGGAGCCTGGTAGGCTACAGTCCATGGGGTCACAAAGAGTCTGACATGACTGAGCAACTTCTCTCTCTCTCCTGCCTTTTCTAAACCCAGCTTGGACATCTGGAAGTTCTTGGTTCACGTACTTTGAAGCCTCATTTGGAGGATTTTGAGCATTACTTCGCTAGCGTGTGAGATAAGTGCAGTTGTGCAATAGTTTGAACATTCTTTGGCATTGCCTATCTTTGCAATTGGAATGAAAAATGACCTTTTCCAGTCTTGTGGCCACTGGTGAGTTTTCCAGATATGCTGGCATATTGAGTGCAGCACTTTCACAGCATCATCTTTTAGGATTTGAAATAGCTTAGCTGGAATTCCATCACCTCCACTAGCTTTGTTCATAGTGATGCTTCCTAAGCCCACTTGACTTCAGACAGGATGTCTGGCTGTAGGTGAGTGATCACACCATCATGATTATCTGGGTCATGAAGATCTTTTTTCTGTAGTTCTTCTGTATATTCTTGCCACCTTTTCTTAACATCTTCTACTTCTGTTAGGTCCATACTATTTCTGTCTTTTATTGTGCCCATCGTAGCATGAAATGTGCCCTTTGTATCTCTAATTTTCTTGAAGAGATCTGTAGTCTTTCCCATTCTATTGTTTTCCACTATTTCTTTGCATTAATCATTGAGGAAGGCTTTCTTATCTCTCCTTGCTATTCTTTGGAACTCTGCATTCAGATGGGTGTATCTTTCCTTTTCTCCTTTGTCTTTAACTTCTCTTCTTTTCTCAGCTATTTGTAAGGCAGTGCTTGAAGAACTATGGATGGAGGTTTGTGACATTGTACAGAAGGCAGTGATCAAGACCATCCCTAAGAAAAAGAAACGCAAAAAGACAAAATGGACAAGTAAGACATTCTTTGAATATATACCCGGGCTTCCCTTGTTTCTCAGCTGGTAAAGACTCTGCCTGTAATGCAGGAAACCTGGGTTTGATCCTTGGGTTGGGAGGATCCCCTGGAGAAAGGAAAGGCTACCCACTCCAGTATTCTGGCCTGGAGAATTCCATGGACGTATAGCCCATGGGGTTGCATAGAGTCAGACACGACTGAGTGACTTTCACTTTCAGTAATAACAATTTAGCATCTATCTACAGACTAAAGTGGGCTTCCTTGGTGACTCAGTGATAAAGAATCCTCCTGCAATGCAGGAGACATGGGTTAAATTCCTGGGTCAGGAGGATCCCCTGGAGGAGGAAATGGAAACCCACTCCAGTATTCTTGCCAGGAAAATTCCATGGACAGAGCAGCCTGGCGGGTTATAGTCCATGAGGTCAAAGAGTCAGATGCAACTGGAGTGTCTAAGCACACGGACAAAAGTGCCTTTGTGAGAGCTGTGGGATCCAACACCATATACCACAGGACCTGGACGGAGTCTCACCCACTCATGTCTTAGGTAATACACATACAGATCTCAGTCTTGGCTTCAGACCCTGCAGTGGCCCATGCTGTGGCCCTAGTCCTTGTCATTCATGGTCTAGGAGCCCCTGAAGAACACTATCAACCATCTATGGATGAGACAGTCACCCATTGACAATAAAGCCGTTATGGAATTCAGGGTTTTCAGCAGAGAAGGTCCAGCATGCTGTTGGAGAAAGCAAACAAGTGTGTTTATGTGTGTGTGTGTATGTGTGAGTATGAGTTTGGGTTCATTGGAGAGGGAATGAATAACATTTTGACTTTACCTGTACCACCCCACCCCCAATCAATACGTCTCAGTTCCAAGAGACACTTTGTTGGCCAGTGATTTCTCCTGCATGGGCCAGGGGTGCAGGGTTAGTGAAAGGGTGCTAAGGAGTGTCTGGCTTCCCCAGCTGTCAGGGACACCACCAAGAGGCCCACTTCTCTCTTATTCCATTCAGAGTACTGAGTTGTGAGCTGCGTGACTGGGAGTAGAAAAAGGCTGAAAGAGTAACATATAGGACTCTTGGAGAGCACTAATGGGACATAGATCCTACTAGCTGCTTCATGGACTCTTAAGAAGCCATGAATTTGAGTCAGTTGTAGTGAGGTGGATGAACCTAGAACCTGTAATAGTGAGAGAAGTAAGTCAGAAAGAGAAAAAACACATGTTGTATATTAATACATATATATGGACTCTAGCCCTGGAGAAGGAAATGACAACCCACTCCACTATTCATGCCTGGAGAATTCCATGGATAGAGGAGTCTAGAGGGCTACAGTCCATAGCGTCACAAAGAGTCGGACACAACTGAGTGACTGAGCATATGGAGTCCAGAGAAATGGTACTGGGGAACCTATTTACAGGGTGGGAATAGAGACGTGGATGTAGGGAATGAACTTGTAGACACAGTGAGGGAAGGAGAGGGTGGGACCAACTGAGAGAATAGTATTGAAACATATATTATTGTATGTAAAATAGATAGCTAGTGGAAAGCTGTTGTATAACACAGGGAGCTCAACCTGGTGCTCTATGACAACCTAGAGGGGTGGGTTGGGTCGGATGGGAGAGAGGTTCAAGAGGGAGGGTATATACCTATACTTAAGGCTGATTTGCATTGTTGTATGGCAGAAACTAACACAGCATTGTGAAGTAATTATCCTCCAATTAAAAATAAATTTTTTATATTTTTAAATTAAAATTTTTTAATTTAAAAAGTTTTTTTTTTCAATTTTTTTTTTTGGCTACAGTGCATGGCTTGTGGAACTTCCCTGACCAGGAGGACCAGGGATCAAACCTGTGCACCCTGCAGTAGAAGTGCGAGTCTTAACCACTGGACCACCACGGATGTCTGAGTTGTCTGACTTTTTTAAAAATTAATTTATTTAATTGGAGGATAATTACCTTACAGTATTGTAGTGGATTTTGCCACACATCAGCATGAAACAGCCATGGGTGCACATGTGTTCTCCCATCCTAAACCCCCTTCCACCTCACTGCCCACCCCATCCCTCTGGGTTATCCCTGAGCACCGGCTTTCAGTGCCCCACTTCATGCATCAAACTTGCCCTGGTCATCTATTTTACATATGGTAATATGCATGTTTCAATGCTATTCTCTTAAATCATCCCACCCTCCCCTTCTCCCACACAGTCCAAAAGTCTGTTTTTTACATCTGTGTCTCTTTTGCTGCCTTGCAATAGAGTCATCATTACCATCTTTCTAAATTCCATATATATGCATCAATATACTGCATTGGTGTTTTTCTATCTGACTTACTTCACTCTGTATAATAGGCTCCAGTTTCATCCACCTCATTAGAACTGACTCAAATGCATTCTTTTTATAGTTGAGTAATATTCCATTGTGTATATGTATCACAACTTCCTTATCCATTCATCTGCCAATGGACATCTAGGTTGCTTCCGTGTCCTACCTATTGTAAACAGTGATGCAGTGAACACTGAGGTACTTGTGTCTTTTTCAGTTCTGGTTTCCTGGGTGTGTATGCCCAGCAGTGGGATTATTGGGTCATATGGCATTTCTGTTTCCAATTTTTTAAGGAATCTCCACACTCTTCTCCCTAGTGGCTGTACTAGTTTGCATTCCCACCAACAGTGTAAGAGGGTTCCCTTTTCTCCACACCCTCTCCAGCATTTATTATTTGTAGACTTTTTGATAGCAGACTTTTCTGACCAGCATGAGGTGATAACTCATTGTGCCTTTGATTTGCATTTCTCTAATAATAAGTGATGTTGAGCATCTTTTCATGAGTTTATTAGCCATCTGTAATGTCTTCTTTGGAGAAATGTCTGTTTAGTTCTTTTCCCCAGGTTTTGATTGGATTGTTCGTTTTTCTGGTATTGAGCTGCATGAGCTGCTTGTATATTTCAGAGATTAATTCTTTGTGAGTTGTTTCACTTGCTTTTATTTTCCCATTCCAAAGGCTGCCTTTTCACCCTGTTTATAGTTTTCTTCATTGTACAAAATCTTTTAAGTTTCATTAAGTCACATTTGTCTATTTTTTTTTAATTTCCATTACTCTGGGAGGTGGGTACTAGAGGATCTTGCTGTGATATATGTCAGAGAGTGTTCTGCCTACATTTTCTTCTAAGAGTTTTATAGTTCCTGGTATTACACTTAGATCTTTAATCCTTTTTGAGTTTACTTTTGTGTATGGTGTTAGAAAGTGTTCTAGTTTCATTATTTTGCAATGTGGTTGACCAGTTTCCCCAGCACCACTTGTTAAAGAGATTGTCTTTTCTCCAATGTATGTTTTTGCCTCCTTTGTCAAAGATAAGGTATCCATAGGTGCGTAGATTTATCTCTGGGCTTTCTGTTTTGTTCTATCGATCTATATTACTGTCTTTGTGCCAGTACCATACTGCCTAGATGACTGTAGCTTTGTAGTATAGTCTGAGATCAGGTAAATTGATTCCTCCAGTTCCATTCTTCTTTCTCAAGATTGCTTTGGCTATTCAAGGCTTTTTGTGTTTCCATACAAATTCTGAAATTATTTTTTCTAGTTCTGTGAAAACTACCATTGGTAGCTGATAGGGATTGCATTGAATCTATAGATTGCTTTGGGTAATAGCCTACCAGGCTCCTCCATCCATGGGATTTTCCAGGCAAGAATACTGGAGTGGGTTACCATTTCCTTCTCCAAGGCACTGTCAAAAGACAGTGGATGGTGGTTCCCCAATGGTTGGGATGATCTTCCCACTCATTAGCATATGAATTCACCCAGCTCGCAAAACCTAGCCAGGCTGCATTCCATGGCTGGAGCCCTTGCCCTCTGCAATGGCCTATACCCTGCAGAGTACTCTGAATCCTAACAAATCAACCTCTTACCTATTGCTGTGTCTTTCACTGAATTTTTGCAATGAGCTTCATTAGGTCCTGAAGCCAGGCATCATGGGTTTTGGTTGGGTTCAAGTCCCAGGAGAGAGGAGCTGAAGGATGGGAGGAAAAAGCAGTGGGAAAAATGTGCCAAGGAATCCCCTTCATAGCCTGCCAGAAAATCTGCT
This sequence comes from Odocoileus virginianus, assembly GCF_023699985.2. NCBI lineage: Eukaryota > Metazoa > Chordata > Mammalia > Artiodactyla > Cervidae > Odocoileus > Odocoileus virginianus. The sequence continues at coordinate 51,240,109 of NC_069708.1, read as the reverse complement.
AAATACCTGACCTGTGCTCACAGTTTTCATTGGCCTGACCCTTGGTACAAAGAAGATTAAGGACAGAACTCCCACCAGCTTGGGTAACAGTACTGGGGCTCAGCAGAGAGTGGATCTTTGTGGACATACTGAGGAGTAGCCTCTCCAGAGTCCCTCATGTGCACCCACTGCCACTCACCTGTTCGAGGAAACAAGAAACGAGAGACTGTAAAGGAATTAAGATTTCGTTAGGCATATGTCCCTCCAGTCATAGGAGCAAGGACCTCCTACCTTAACTGGAGGTTTTCTCGAATCTGAGACTGAGCCATGTGAGCTTTTCTGCTGAGTTCATTTTTTGCTGTCCCGGTTTCCATCATGATGGGCTTCTTGTCACTTCCCCTGCGCTGGGTTTTCTTTGCCTTCTGCTTCTACCAAGGGAGATTTCACCAAGTTGGGCTCCTGCTGTGCTTGGCCTCCTTGCAGGGGCCGTGCTGAGGTTGTTTCAGCCAGGTTAAATCCAAGTCACAGCACCATAGATGCCAGGGGAATGTGTAATTTTCTTGGTTCTGTCTTGTCACAACAAAAATTTGAAGCAATGGATATTAAAGCCCTTAGCTCATCACAGCTCTAGGACAGTGTTACAACTCTGTGTTACAGCTCAGTTTTATTTAGAAAATAAAGGAAAACACATCCTCGAGGCATGAAGGCATGCTGACCCAAAAGAACTGAAGAGATGAGAGAAAGAGAGAGAGAGCACGCATGTGCACATGCGTGTGGGGAGAGAGACCCCACCCCACCCTTTGTTTCCTCTTTTTATATGTTTTATCCTCCCCCTGGGCCTGCCCTATGTAAATTGGGCTAGCCAGGAGTACTGTTTGTTCTACCTGAGGTCCTCACTCTGGTCTTTGGACCTTCCTTTGTTCTATTTTCAAGGGCTTTCTCCTTCCTTGTCTTTTAGCCACTGCCATTCTGGACTCCTTTTTCCTAATCTAACTACCTAACAGAAGGACTAATGCTGAAGGTGAAACTCCAGTATTTTGATCATCTGATGTGAACAGCTGACTCGTTGAAAAAATCCCTGATGCTGGGAAAGATTGAGGACAAAAGAGAAGAGGGCATCAGAGGATGAAATGGCTGGATGGCATCACCGATGCAATGGACATGAACTTGGGCAAATTTGGGGAGATGGTGAGGAACAGAAAAGCCTGGCATGCTGCAGTTTATGGGGTCACAAAGAGTCAGATATGACTGGGCAACTAAACAACAACAACAAATCAATATTATTTAACAGTCAGACAGACATAGGTCAGCATCCTGTTTAAATCTTTTTTTTTCTGTTTAAATCTTTTATTTGCTCTTTGATTTTAAACATGACGGTCTAAGAACTAACATAAAAAGCATGAAATAGGACTTTTCTATTCCAATATATGTTAACAGCAATAGTGTCTGTTCTGTAAGTGAATTTAGAACAAATTGTCCAAAATGTATTTCATAGTCTCACAGTATCCACTCCCCTGCCAGTAAATGTTTTGGGGATCAATATCCCAGCATCTGGAAATTACCAGAGAAGCTGGCATTGATATGACCATAAAATTTTAGGTAGGAATCTAAATAAAATAGAAAATACAAGTAAATGTAAACTGAAGAGAACAGAGATTTTTTTTTTTTAACTGCATGTCTAGTGACTAGGATAAAGTAGACACTCATATATATCTGCTGATAAATGAAAGGCACCAGTCACTTTAACAACAAGAAGCAACAGTTCAGAGCAGCAAAGAGATTAACACACACCCAGAGATCCCAGCAGAGCTCAGATACCTTTCTTCAAACCTGGCATTCATCCAAGAGAGCGTATACTTTGGAACAAAGAAAACATAACCCACAATTCAGCTAAGGTAATTGAAAGAGCACAGTGGAAGACTTTCCTATGGAAATTGACATTTGTTGTCTCTAGATACAGTTTAGAATCATCTCCAGATTTTTTTCCTATCACTGAAATATTGTGCAGTTACAATAAATATCTAATAACAAGTAAAAGCTGATATGAAACTATATCAAATTTTGTAGTATGATTTTTTTGCTGTTCAGTTGCTCAGTCATGTCCAACTGATTGTGACCCCATGGACTGTAACACACCAGGCTTCGCCATCTTTCACTATCTCCCTGAGTCTGCTCAAACTCATGTCCATTGAGTCGAATGATGCCATTCAACCATCTCATCCTCTGCTGTGCTGTGAATAACGTTTCCTTTCCATCTTGGTAAGCATCAGTGATTTTCAAAGAATAGGGACTTTCTCCAAGAGGAACCTCAAAGATGATTGCAAAATTTCTCTTCTTTAGCAAAGAAAGAAGGCGCTTAAGAGGGTAGTTATAGTGGTGAGAGATGAGCCCCCAAATTGACCCTCCTGGGGGCGCAAGTCCAATTCAAGAAAGTGAAGAGGAATGGACTTTATCAGGATGGTGATAGAATTTGGTTCCCACTACGACTGTAACAGCTTACTGCAAACTTGATGGTTTTAAAAAAACAAAACAATAACAATAAAATATTATCTTACAGTCCTGAAGGTTGCAAATAGGAAAGCGGTCTCTTATGTCTCCTGCATTGGCAGGTGGGTTCTTTTCCATTAGCGCCACTGGGAAGCCCACGGACATCATTGGGAGATCTTTATTCAGCCTACCACAATGAGGGTGCCATTTAGTTGGGTTTTAAAATGGGCAGCAATGCCAGCAGTTTTGTGCTCAACCTGAGTTGTTTATAACCACGGTTGCTGTTTGCCCAACAGAGCACAAATGAAGCGGATGGAGACTACAGGGAGGATGTAGAAGTGCAGGAATCAGAGGATTCAAGAAACAGCAGGTTTCTCTCTTAAGTGTTTGGCAGGGCCTTCTCCAAAGAATGGCTGGGGGAAGTAGACTGGTGTGTATGGCAAGCATGTGAGATCCCAATTGGTTCTAATCCTTGGCATATTCCTACCCTGCCGAAGATGATGAGCCCTTGGAATCCCCTGCAAGAGAAGACCTTACAGAAGCCAGGAAGAACCAGGACTGCCCCTACGTGGTGCCTGACCCCTGGCTGTGGGGTGAGAAACAGGATTGTCTGAGCAGGTGCGGGTCCTGTCAAGGAAAGGTCCTCTTTCCTGGGCAACTGTGGGGACAGTGAAATGGTAAAGTGTGCCACCACAGCGACTGAGACAACAGCAGTGTGGCAGAAAGAATGAGGACACTGGCACAGACAAGTGGTTTGTCTCCTCAGCCAGGGGTCTATCAGGGGCTGCCCTCCCTTAGAAGAGGGGCGGGGGCTCGGCCTCCACGGCTCCCCCTCCCACTTTCCTCCAGCCCGCGGCCCCTGAAGGTGAAAGCAGCCCCCCTGCCACCCGCGCCCAAGAAGGATGGCCGGCATGATGGGGGAAGGGAGGGGGCGGACACCGAACAGTGTGGGGGTTCACACATACACTGCAGGACGGTCTGAATCCATCCGCTGCTCCCTGCAGTGCGACCCGTCCCGACCAGCCCGAGCCGTGCCGCCCGTGACCCCCTTAGGCTGCAGGACCAGAAGTGTGGCGGGGGGGTCACCCCACGGGGTCGGTGGAGGCCTGGCGAGGCCCCGCCCCTCAGGCTGGCGTTCTTCCCGGCCCCGCCCCTTGTGGGTCGGAACTACGCTGGGCCTGGCGGGGGGTGGGTGCGGGGCCTCAAGCCTATTGCCGTATCCCTCCGCCCCCCACTTCCCGACACCCTTGCGGCGAGTAGGCGGTGCTGCAGCCTACACATCCTCTGCCGGCTCTGGCGCAGCGGTGCAGTGGGCCAGACGCCTCTTTGTTGTTCTACCCGCACGCCGAGCGGTGGGAAGCCAAAGAGGAACTGCGACCGGAGTGGGAGGACGACCATCGGGACCTTGCGCCTCCGAAGGCAAGTGAGGGTGTCGCGGGGCGATGACCAGCTCACAGCCTATCCCTGGCAACCTGAGGACGGCTTGAAGGCGAGAGGGTCGAAACGGGACCCCTTAGAGAAGTGCGCAGAGGATCCCTGGCGCTGAGACAGCAGCGACCGGCGCGGGCAGGGTCGGGGGGTTGGGGTTCCCTCGGATGCTGGGGAGGTGTACGGTGCGGACTAGTCTCCGCCAGGCTTTCCTGGTGCCTGCGCCCCGCCCTCTACGGTGCCTGTGCGGGGAGAGGGCTGTGCGGGATGCTGCTATGGACGAAGTGGCAGAGGGAGCCGGGATGGGAGCAGCCCGGGCCATGATTCTGCCAAGGTCCCTGTAGGGCCCCGCGTGCCGGGTGCTGTCCCTTCCCATAGGCACCTCTTTGATGCCAAAGTCTCCTGTCTGTGCAGTAGGTCTGGCAATTTCAGGCCATGGGGTGCATCTATAGAGGAGAGGCTTGAGGAAAACGAGGAATGGGAAAACGACCTGTTTTTCTGAAGGTGTGTGGGGAATGGGGGGTTGAGGGTGGGCAGCAGCCATTGACTGGACATCTGAATCGGGGTGGGGTGAGTGCGACCAGCGCAGGTCAGGCATCCAGGAATACTTTCTAAAATTCTCCTTTCTACCTGGTTTCTAAATACCCCCCTTGCCTTCCTCTCTCTCCTCTATCCAGAATTGGAGGTGGAAAAGCTGAACTGGGAGATAAAGGTGCGAGAGAAGTCATAAATACAAGTACCACTACACAAACTAGAATATGTGGGTGCTCTTCCCCCAGTTTGTTGTGCAGCACAAAGGAGGTGAACAACAAGTGGTGAATCTTCAGAATTGAAGAAAAGAGTAAGAGGAGTGTGATATGATGTTGAGGGGTTATCCAGAAACCTGGTCCAGATGGCCTAAGTTAAAAGGAAATAGTCTACCTAATGGGACTCTTACATGTTAAAAGGCAGGTAACTTGGGAACTTCTGTGTTTGTGGTGTTTGTCTGTCCCCCAAGTACTCAGTTGCTGCTTTTATTTCTTGACTGTCTTACCTTTTCATCTGTTTTTCCATAGGCCTGCTTTAAGTCTGGTCACTTCTGCAAGGAAGGAAAGGCAAAGGAATCCGGTTCAAATCTCTGGAGGTTTGTACAAAGAGGGGCAACACAGGAGACAGCTACAGAGTAATATGGCAGATATCTTTGATCCAAGCGGTTGCAGGGCCTTCTCTACCTCACCTACTCCATGTCAAGTTTGCACACTGCCACAGAAACCCTCCCGTTTCCAGCAGGGTATACTAGGAATATTGGAGTAGGTGTGGACTGGGCTGTGAATGGGAGAGAAATACTTGAGAATAGAGACCAGGAGACAGAAAATATTAGGCATGTTAGACCTTTAAAAGAGAAAGATGTTTGTATCGGGGTCAGGGTTCTCGCTTGTCTTTCTAGCAGTTAGGCTCCATTCTCTATTATATGTTTACTTGTTCTCAGGATAGCCTACAGGCTGCTGTAGAGTTTGACACCACTGGAATCAAAGAAAGGAGCAAGAAATTGTGCTACATCAGTGCAGGTTGGTATGGGAGTGGGTACAGCTTTTGGGTGGGGTAGAAGAGACCAACTTAAGTCCAGCAGTGACTAGGGTCTGGCCTTGGGGCTCCTCAGCCTCTCTCATTGCCAAGATACTTTTCTACCAACTTCATACCTATTTTATAACAGGCAAAGTAATATGGCAACTCTGGGGATAAAAATTATAGACAAAATGAAGGTGATAGACTTTAATAGCCTAACTTTCCCACCAAGCATTTAAGGTCTAGTCTCTCCGTGTGAGTTTTTGCATGGAGTGAGACAGTTGGAAAAGACTCAAACCTCCATGTCATTCTCACTTCCCAGATTGACTTCCAGTGGCAGCTCTGGTGGTGTTGGAATTGCTGCTGAGCACTACCTTCAACAGGTGCGTACCTACCCAGGAACCATCCATCCTCTCCCAGCTTGGTTGTGTTTTCTCTTCACTCTGACTGTAATATTGACTGAGGCTGGGATTGGAAAGGAGGCTTATTGACTGCTGGACTGGTGATTGGCTCTAACTTTTCTTTCCAACTATATCACCTGAGTCATCAAAAAATTAGAGTGTGAAGATACAAAACTGTGAGAAATCTGTAGTAGAAGCTGAGACTGGGATAGTTGTAGTTATTCAGGTCTCCTCTGTAACTGTACTATGACTGGGGCTGAGATTGAGACTGGTGTCCAGGCCAAGCCTGAAAAGAAGCCTGGCAAAGAGGTTGCCAGTGGGGCTGAAAGAGAGAATGAAGTCCCATTGGTAGTCAGACCAAAGGTTAGGACCCAGGCCCAGGTAATGCTTGGAGCAAGGCCCAAAACTGAGACCGTGGCAGTAACTAAGACACATCCGAAGAGTGAGGCCAAGGCAATCACTGTAGAAAGGTCCATGGATGAAACCTCTTCATGGGCCAAGACTGAGTTTGATGCTGAGGTCCTACTGAAGACAGAGGGAGTGTCCCACAACAATGCTATAGTCTGGTCACTGATCAGTACTGAGTCTGGGTCAGTTGCAAAACCTAAGGTCTCATCTATAGTTGGGGAACTGGCCAGTATGGATGCCGAGTCCTTTCCTGGCACTAAGGTCAAGTCCCAATCACGAATCCAGCATTTGCTTGTTTCAGAGGAGGAGACCAATATGGGGTCTTGGTGCCATCCCAGGCCTACATCCAAAAAGGAGAACTTTCACAATTGTGATTTCAGATGGGTGTCTAGATCCTTTATGAACTCCTGGTTCTGGAGTAGAGAAGAGGTCAGTACAAGGCTTCATCCTAGAGACGGGGTAAAAGCCAGTACTAGGTCTAGGCACATGGCCAAAGAAGAGCCTATGTCTAGGCCCCAAACCAGTTGGAAACTCTATGTTGCCTCCAGTTCTGGTTCTGAAGATGAATCTATCAAGAAATCCTGGTTCTGGGTCAGAGAAAAGACCAGTATCTGGTCTAGGCCTAGGGAAGAGACCAATAGTAGGTCCTGGTTTAGGTCTAAGAAAGAAGTCTGTGAATCCAGTTCTGGGTCTGAATGTGACGACAGTGTCAAATCCTGGTTTTGGGCTGGAGAGGAGGGTAGGCACAAACCCCGAGCCAGGAAGGGGGCCAATGTCAGTGCCAGGCACAGGGCCAAGCAAGAAACTTCCATTGATTTCATGTCTGGGTCTATGGATGTAGTCAAAAAAGAGCCTTGGTTCTGGCCCGGAGAGAAGGCTAATAACTTGGCCAAGCCCAAGTCCAAGAAAGAGGTCAGGGCCAGAGCAGTGGTAAAGGAAGAAGCCAAAATCAAGGCCAGAGCTAGGGCCAAGCAAGAAGCCAGGCCAGAGGAAGAGTTCCTCACCGGGGCCTGGTTCTCGGCTGCGGAAGACTCCAGCATGGTTGGTAGGGCCACTGTCAAATCCGGTTCTCAAGTGGAGGATGATTCCATTGTGGCAGTTGGTTCTGGACTGAAGAAGAAACCAGTGGTACATTCAGACCACAGACTGAGCAGGAGCCTATTGGCAGTTCCGTGCTTGGAACTGGGGAAAAGACCAGTGTGGAAACTGAGGCTGATGCCACTTCCAAATCAGTGCCAACAGATGAGAAAGAAAAGGTCATTGCCAGTTTTTGCTGGGCTAATGAAGAAACCAACCCAGAGGCAGAAGAAGAGACCATTTTTGGATCTTGGCTTTGGGTCAGTGATGAGGCCAGTATGGAAGCTGGGGTTGGGGCCAACTGTGGGTCCAGGCGAAAGTCTGAGGAAGAAGAGGTCATTGGCCCCTGGTTTTGGGCTGGAGAAGAAATCAGTACAGTGGCTGAGTTCAGAGAAGAGGCCAGGCCAGGAGCTGAAGAGGAGACAATATTTGGGCCTTGGTTTTGGGCTGGAAACCAGGCCCACATGGATTCTTGGGCAGAAGTCAGCTGTGATACTATGCCAGGGACTGAAGAGGAGGAGGAGCACATTATTGGGTCATGGTTCTGGCCTGGAGTAGAAGCTTGTGGGAGGGCTGAAGTGAATAAGTTTAGCCTGGAGGACAAGGATAAGAGTATTACATCCTCTTGGTTTGGGACCACTGAAGAGATCTGTATGAAGTATCCTGCTGGTGCCCAGTGTAAATTTATCACAGCTGCTAAAGAGATTAACAGTGAGTCTGGTTTCTGGTCAGGAGAAGGTCCCTGTATGTTCCTTGCCAACGAAGGCAGCTGGAAGTTTAGGCTAGAGGACGAACAGGACATTGTTGATTCTTGGTTCTGGTCTATAAAATTATATAGGGCCAGAGACCATTGTAGATCCCTGGTTATGGGCTGTGGAAGAAAGCAGTACAGATGATAGGGCTGAAGAAGAAGCCAAGCCACCTACCAAAGAGGAGACCATGATCACATCCTGGTTCTGGAAAGGGGATAAAGCCATTATAGAGGCTGCAAACAGAGAAGAATCCAGGCTGGATATTGAAGAGGAAGACTATTGATTCTTGGTTCTGGGCTAGGGAGGAAGACAGGCTTAAAACAGAAGCAGAGGCTAGAGAAGAGGACAGGCTGGCAGCTGAAGAACTTTTTGTTGGGTCTTGGTTCTGGGCCAGGGAAGAGGCCATTAGGAACAAGGCTAATATTTGCAGCAAATACAGTCCAAAAGCTGGAGAGGAGGAAGTCATTGTTGAGTCCTGGTTCTGGGCTGTAGAAGAGACCAGTCTCAAGGCAGGGGCTAGTTTTGAATCCAAGCATGGAGCTGAAAAGGAGGAAATCATTGTTGGGTCCTGGTTCTGGGCTGAAGAAGAGAGTATAGACATTAGACCTCAGGCAGTAGAAGAGACAACATCAAGGTCTGGAGAGGAAACCATTTTTGAATGCTGGTTCTGGGATGCAAAAGAAGTCAATGTAGAAGCCAAAACACACTGTGCGTCTAAGCCAGAGGATGATAAAGAGATGATTGTTGAGTCCTGTTTCTTATCTGGAGACAAGGACATTAATGAGACTGAAACTGGAGCCACCTCTGAGTCTAGGGCAGAAAATGAGGAAAGGGCAGTTGTTGGGTCCTGGTTTGTGCCTAAAAACGAGGACAATAACAGGCCTGGTGATGGAACCAACTCTGAGTCCAGGATAATAGCTGAGGAGGATGAGGCCATCGTGGGGTCCTGGTTTTGGGCAGGAGATGAGACCCATTTTGAATCAGATCCTAGCCCTGTGTACAGGGCCATTTCCAAGTCCAGATGTTCAGTTGACACAGGCCCCAGAGCTGGGAGGAGGTTACTGTTCAGTTCAAGCCTGGCCCATGGGGTAGGGTTGGCTTCCCATCCCCAAGCCCCTTTAGATTTTCAAAAGAAGCAGCATTTCTATTCTCTGAAATGTTTGGAGGAAAGCCAAAGCACATGGAACTGAGCCTAGAAGGGGAATACCAGGAATCTTTGCTTCAGCCTGATCAACCTGACCAAGTTCTCATTTCAGTATGATCCATTCTACTGGTCAGTCATGCAAATTCGGGAGCATCTTAGGACCAGGGAGAGTGCAGAGCCTGAGAGTTGCTCCTGCAGCTGCATACAGTGTGAGCTTAAAATTGGTCCTGAAGAGTTTGAAGAGGAAGAACTATTAATGGACAAAATTCGAGATCCTTGTATTTATTCATGAAATATCTAAAATTGCAATGGGTATGAGAACTACTTCTCAATATGCTTATGATTTCATTCATGATTCAGGTGTTGTCTCACTTATTGAAACCTTGCTCAATTATCCCTCCTCCCGAGTTAGGACAAGGTTTTTAGAGAATATGATTCACATGGCTCCACCTTACCCAAATTTAAACATAATTCAGACATATGTATATCAGGTATGTGAGGAAACTGTTGCTTATAGCTTGGATTCCCCTGAGCAGTTATCTGGAATAAAAATGGTTAGACACCTCACTAGAGCCACTGACTATCACACACTGGTTGCCAGGTATATATCTGGGTTTCTTTTGTTATTAGCCACAGGCAATACTGAAATGAGGTTTCATGTTTTGAAAATACTGTTGAATTTGTCTGAAAATCCTGTCATGACAAAAGAACTACTCAATGCTTAAGCAGTGTCAGAATTGGTGGGCCTTTTTAGCAGGAAAGAGACAAATAATATTCAAGTTGTTCTAGCAATGCTTGAGAATATTGGTAACAATATAAAAAAAGAGGTGGTGTTCGCTGATGATGATTTCAGTCTTGAGCCACTTACTTCTGCATTCCATGAAATTGAGAAATTTGCTAAGGAACTGCAAGGCAAAATAGACCATAAAAATGACCCCGAGGCAGACCAAAAAAATGAGTATGATTAATTACTTGGCTGTGATTATCCTTATGTTCCTGAGTTATGATCCTTGAATAACGTTTTCAAAGTTGGTTCTATGTTGTAATGTGCATCCTTAATGCTGATACTAACTTTGCCCAACTTTGTATGAGCTGGATCTATCTTCTGATGCCAAATGAATACTAAAACTGAAAGCACATTTGTTGATACTTGTTTTTGTCCAGATTGTGAATTTAGTATTTAAACTTACAGTGAATTGAGCCATCATAAGTAAGCTACCCTTCTGATTGTTGTTCTGGTGTTACTGATGTCGATTTGAGTCATGCCCTGTTTTCAATAAAGTTCTGTGTTTAAGTAGGCAGAAATCACCCTTCTCCTTGAAGTTAAAATATAGATGCCAAGATAACACATGACAACATAGAGATAATTAATGTATGAATAATAATGTTCCTTGAAAAAGCTTATTCTTATATCTGTAAATGCAAATGTTACCATGGGTTGCTACTCAGGGTATGATTTAGAGAAAAAGCACCCAATTGATTTGGGCTCTGAAATGTAGGAAAGAGGTTGGATGTTGTGAAGAAAAGCTCACAGTTGGAATAGTGCTCCTATGGGAGTGAGGTATCCAGTCTGCCTGGAGTGGCTATGAGGAGTATTAAGAGATATAAAATGAGGTAAGTTTTGAAGAGCTGAGAAGGTGCATTTTGCAGTTCAAAGTATGGGTGTTTCTTTGATACTGCCTAAAGCAGGGGTCTGGGGTGCAGACCAGTACTGGTCCGTGGCCTGTTGGGAACCAGGCCACATAGCAGGAGGTGAACAGAAGGCTTCCTCTGAGCTCACCCCATCCCTTGCATTACTGTCTGAACCATGCCCCCCTGCATTGCTCACATCACCAACTGAACCATCCTCATCCCCCCCACCCCCAGTCTGTGAAGAAATTGTCTTACATGAAACTGGTCCCTGGTGCCAGAAAGGTTGGAGACCACTGGCCCACAAGTTAAAAGAAAAAGACCAGAAAGCACACAAATTTAACTGTCAGGAAGACTGTTTCTTCATGGTGGTGCCATGGAGAGTGTTAAGGTAATAACATACAGCTACTAAGAGTGATGATATACAGGTTTTTTAATTGGCTAAGAAAAGCTCTAATGCCTTCTATATTTGATGAAATAGGAAAAACTGGTAAAATATATGGAAGGATGATACTCCCCAAATATGTGAAATGGACTGAATTTATGAAATGTATATTATTTTATTATGGAAAATCTTATAACCATTTAAAACATGTCAAAAGAGTAAAGAAGTGCGAGAGACTACAATTTAGGACTGGGTTGCCAAATAAAAGTGCATAATTATTTATAGGGAGTAAATTGTAAACTTTCTAAAGTTTCTGACTTTATGGTACACATTTTTTTGGATTCACAAAGGTAATAATGTATCTTCAGACAGGATTAAAAGTCAGGGATTATGTTGATTTGGGGTAGGAGGGAGTCCAGGATAAAGGAAAATACACAAATTTTTATTCACCTTGGTTTGTCTCAGGATGGAAAGTTTTGTTTTGTTTTCTATAAGACTCTAGGCTGTAAGATTTTTGTAAGTAGGGCAAAGTGCCAGATTTCATCCATTCACAAACCAAAAGTGATAACAGAGATCGTCCTGGTGGTGGAAATTGGAGACTGAATGTTTTGCCTATCAGTATTTTCAAGACAGATCTTGTGTGTGTTTTAATACATCACCCGAGTTTCATCAGTTCAGTCGCTCAGTCGTGGCCCACTCTGCGAGCCCATGGACTGCAGTACGCCAGGCTTCCCTGTCCATCACCAACTCCCGGAGCCTACTCAAACGAGGTTTATACAGAATATTAAAAGTCAGTTGGTCTCTGAATTCCTCAAGGAATGTCCCTCGCCAGCCCTGTGTTCCTACAGAGCAAAGCCCAGTCCTAGGACGGAAGCATTGGCTCCAAAACAGCCTTCCTTTCAGCTCTCTATCTTCACCACCACCGGGAGCTTCAGGTTGTTCTAGCAAGCAGCTCAGCCCTAGAGGCAGAAGACTGTACCTTGCTTGCTACTGCAGGGCTGCGACAGACATGCCAAATGTGCGGTCACGTGAGGCTGAGGGTGGGTCACGTGACGGCGCTCTCGCTTGAACCGGCGTAGAGGTGTGTAAGTACTGAAAAGGGTCGGGAAAGACTTGCACCTGACGCTTGACAGACGGCTGTAAGAGGAGTGGTAGGATGTAATGGTGGGTGGGTGGATGTCTCTTCATGGTGCACTAGCCTGAAAACGAATTCCTCAGGTACCCAGGATTACGGTATTTGTTGGCAGAGGACACAGTCCCTCAGCCAATCGTGAGCGTCTTAGCCGGGGCCTGATTTTTGTCCAGGAGCTCAAGAGGCCGGAAGTCATCCTGAGGGAGGCGTATGCGGAGAGAAGCAGCGGCCGCTGTTGGAGGAGGTGGGTTCGAGGTCGGGAAATAGCATCGATGGGAGGTGGTGGTAGAGACTAGATGCTCGTGGAGGAAGCACCTGGGACCTTCGTGGTCCCTCCTGCTCCATCCTGCTTTCTGAACGCCCCTCACCCCACCCAGCGTTGGGCGACTGTGCCTCTGTTTGGGTAGGGGAGGTGGATACGAGGAAGCAGTTGGCTTCAGGGGTGCCTAGAAAGAGGACACGGTGAAGTGACAATATGTGAATACCCGATTTGTGTACACCCATAGCGCTGGCTCTGGAGAGGCAGGGATGTGATCAGATGGGATCTTTGAGGTACTATACCCCTCCGTTCTCCCATCCAGTTGGCACTCTCTCCTATCTGTCAGACAGTGGGGATGACTGGACTTGGTATTGCAGGCAAGTTAGTGGTGGGAGTGGGTATGGGGTTGATCAGAGAGTAACGGAACTGACTTTTGCTCTAAGGTTCCAGGTGCCTGGAGATGCAAGAGAGGCATGAACCTCAACCTGGGCAGCCCTAGTGTAGTGGAGAGAGGACACACTCATGAGGAGGGAATTTAGATGCTTTGGGCCCTTCACATAGTGGTTCTCATTGGGATATCAGCAGGTTTTTCAACCCTCAAGAGGTTCCCTGGATCTCAACCCAGGCAGCAGCATCCTGGGGATCTGCCCTGGATATGAGATTCTGAAATGGCTGAGTCCCATTGCACCCTCAACAGTTCCCATTCAGAGACACAAGGGTCATTGTTTTACCTGCTCCCTCCCTTTTCCAGTCTTGGGCCTAGAGGAGGGTCTTTATGGGAACCACCTACAGGAACTGCTTTATGAATTTTCTCACAGGTTCCCTTCCACCGACTCTTTGCTCTTTTCCTTGTTTTTGTTTTCTGGCCAATGCCTCTTGGTGGTTTGCATCTATCCTTAGTGGTACTCCCTTATTTGTGTTAATCCATTTCGATCAGAGCTCAGCTTTATGAGGTATTTCCAGGATACCAAAGTCTTTTTAGGAGAGTATAGTTAAAAAAAAATTGACTAATCCCATTAACCTCTTTATCTGCACATTTTACAGATTTGAAGCCAATTAGTACATAGCAATCTTTTTCATTTTTTGCAGCTGCATAATCCTCCATCGTGTCACTACTATGTGTTAATCACTCAGTCATGTCTGACTTTTTGTGATCCCATGAAGTGTAGCCTGCCAGGTTCCTCTGTCCATGGAATTCTCCAGGCCAAAATACTGGAGTGGGTTGCCATTTCCTTCTCCAGTCACTGCTATAATTTGTTCAATTACTCTCCTGTATATGGGTATTTCTTTCCGATATTTTACTGTTGCAACAGTGCTGGAAGAACAACCTTGTGCAATTATAATTTTTGTATGGTTAGAGGTAGATTCCTAGAAGTGAGGATGGTTGGTCAAATGATAAATGCATATGTAGTTTTTTTTTCAACGTATGTAGTTTTATTAGATATTCTGAGATATCCCTCCAAAGGGATATTACAAATTTTCATTACCATCAGCAGTTTATGGGTTGTCTGTTTCCCTCCAGCCTTGCCAATAAATTTAATATCCTTTTGATGTTTGTTATCTAGTGATGTCATCTCTCTTATTCTTGATGTCAGTAATTGTGTCTTCTTTTTTGTTTTCCTTTATCATTCTGGCTAGAGGCTGATCAATTTTATTGACCTCAACAAACTAGTGTTTAATTTTATTGATTTTAAAAATTTTGTGTTTTCTATTTTTTATTGGATTTTGCTCTTATTTTTTTTCTTTTGTTTACTTTGTGTTTGTTACTGTTCTGTTTCTAGCTACTTGAAATAGAAGCTGAGGTCAATTAATTTGAGCCCATCATTTATCTAATACAGGCATTTTAGTATTGTAAATTTTCCTCTAATACTGCTTAAGCTACATCCCACAAATTTTGATATGTTGTGTTTTCATTTTTGAATGGAAATTACATACTAATTTCTTTTTAATTTTCTTCTCTTATCCAAGAATTATGTAAAGTAGGCTATGTAGTTCCTAAATGTTTGAAACTTTCCCAGATATGTTTTGGTTATATATTTCTACAGAACTGACCTGGTCAGAGAACTTACCCTGTATGGTCTGAATCTTTTTAATTTATTGAGTGTTCCTTTATGGCCCAGAATATGGTCTATTTCAGTAAATATACCGATTGCACTTGAAAAAATTGTGTATCTTTCTGTTGTCCTGTGAACTTTTCAAAAATGTCAGTTAGGTCTAGTTAGTTCATAATCTTGTTTAAGTCTTCTATTATATATCTTTACTTATTTTGTCTGTACTTGTGCTGAAATCTGACTGTAGTTATGGTTATGCCTCTCTCCTTGACATTCTATCACAGTATTTTTGTTGTTACTGTTTTTTAATATACTATTAGATTCAACTTGCCAGTTTTTTTTTCATTTTTTTCATTAATGATACTGACCTATGATTTTATATTTTAATGCTGTAGTTTTCTTATTATAGTTTCAAGCTTATATTAGCTGCATTAAATGAGTTAGAATAGCTTTTGTTCTTTTTCTGGTCTCAGGAAGAGTTTGTATATCATAAAGAATATCTGTACCTTGAATATACCTTAGGACTTGTCTTTAAAACCTTTTTAACTAATGTCTTTTAGGGTAGAACATACATTATATAGCATTTTACAGATCACACAAAATAGGCTTTCACAGACATCTTCCCCACAGCTTATTCACACAGTTCCTTGCACCTGGAGAGGACAACTTTCTCATTCACTTGTCCTTTCTCACTCATCATCTCCATCTCCTTGTAATCTCTGTCAGAGGCCTATCCATTCTTCAAAGATTTTCTAGAAGGCCATCTATCCCCTTCATAGTGACACTGCTGATCGCTTTCACCAGTTCCATGAATTCTAACCTTCAGGTGTCCAGTGTTTATCCATTTGGTCATGCCTACTTGAGAGTCAAGCAAGGACTTCTTCCTTTGGGATGGGGCTGTGGGCTGGGTAATCTGTCTCAGAAACGTATAGTGAACTTAGTAGATACATATGTCTATAAGCCTATCAGCAAAATTTTTAAGCTTTTTACTAATGGAATTGGGGAATATGGTTATTGCCTTGTTATTTTGGTATTATTAATGAGGTTAAACCTACTTTCAGATGTTTCAGAGGTTAAACCTAGCCAGTTGGGTTTTCTTTTTGTAAGCAGAGTATTTGTAAGCTTTTATCATTTGCCTTTTAGAGGTTCTTGGTTTAGAGGTTCTTAGAAGTTCAAGAACTTCTTATTGATTTCTACATACACACAAGCCTGTGAATAGTCCAGAGAATTTTGAAAGAAAAACAATATGGAAGTTGGAAAGTGTTTTTCCCACAAAGAATTTTAAAACTTTTGTCAAATCTCTTGACAGGGTAGAACTACTCAGGAAAAGTTAAATGGAATACAGATAGAGAGCCCATATGTTTCCACATATATGTGGGTGACAGTTCAAATTCATGGAGAAAAGTGAAAGATTCAGTGTGCCCAGGATCCTCAGCATGTTTAGTGATTCACTAGCAGGATTCACAAGGCTCAGTATACAGTTGTACTCACAGCTATGATTTATTACAAAAGAATGTGAAACCAAATCAGTGAAAAGAGAAAAGTGCATGGAACAAAGTTCAAAAGGAACCACTGCAAACTTCCAATATTTCTCTCCCAGTGGAGTCCCACAGGATACACTTAATTCCTTCAATAGTTTATGACAACATGTGTGAAATGTTATTTATCAAGGAAGCTTATTAGATACTCAGTGCCCAAGATTTGAGGGAGATTGAGGTAGTTTTGCCTAGCATGCACCAAAATTCGAGACTCCCAGAAGGAAAAAAGGTATTAATATTTAGCATAAACTGTATTGTTTGCACAGAGAGTTTAGACACAGTGAGCCAATCATAATCTGTTTTGGGAATAGTGGAAACCTTCTTTAAATCCAAGTTAATAGAATCAAGCCAAAGGCCAGCCTCCAAACAAGTCTTTATAAAGCTTGCAATCTTACATCTGCTATGCTAACTCTTTTCTACACATTTGGTGAATGGTGTTAGAATAATTAGTTAATCATTTGGGAAAACAGATACATGTAATCAAATTCCAGGAAGATTAGATATCTTAAATATTTCAAAAGATGCAGAAGGATAAAGAAAAATAAATACTCATTTACCTAAAATGAATTTTGGCTTGTGATATGTAGAGGGAAATGCAAATGGATTCTTTCCACATAATACCAGTATCATTTATTAAATAATATGTCCCTACTCCAACAATTTCCCATGTCTCTTTTATAGTATATGGTTATCTTCAAATATGTTTCTGAGGTAAATTCTCTTTGGTGTTAGAAGCATACAGGCTTACTTATTGTAGTTTATAATAAATATTGTGGGTTATCTGAAATGTACTACCTATAGTTCATACCTGATTACTCTCCAATTAATATTGTCATTTTATCTTATCTTTAATATTATTATATTGATTGAGGTAGAGGGTTACTAATATTCTCATATAACTCCTTTGAAATTCTCTTGGAGTTTCAAAAAGGAAAAGTGTGTTGGCCAGGCCAAAGAATATCTCTCTATGTTGCTATGAGGGATAGCATAATTTTTTTCTCATGACTGAATTTTATTTACATATATGAATAAATGTTATTATATATAGTCATATATAACAGGTTCTTTGTCAGTTCATCTGTCAGTGCATATTTAGGTAGTTTCTGTGTCTTGTCTATTGTGAATAATGCTGAAATGAACATGGAAGTACAGATATCTCTTAAAGATAGTGATTTCATTTCCTTTGAATATATACACCAAAGTGGGATTACTGGATCATGTGGTGATTTAAAAAAAAATTTTGAAAAACCTCCATGCTGTTTTCCATAGTAGCTGTACTAATTTACATTCCCACCAACAGTGTATAAGAGTTTGCTTTATTTATATTCTTGTCAACATGTGTTATCCCTTGTACTTTTGATAATCATCATTCTAACTGGTTGAAGTAATACCTCATTGTGATTTGATTTGCATTTCCCTGATGACTAGTAATGACATCTTTTCATGACATTAGTGATGTCATCTTTTCATGTAACTGTAGGCCATTTGTATCTCTTCTGTAGAAAACTAATTATTCAGGTTCTTTACCCATTTTAAAATCAGATTATTAGTTTCACTATTCAGTTGGATGATTCCTGATATGTTTTAGATAGTAGTGAAAGAGAAAGTGTTAATATCTCGGTCGTGACCGACTCTTTGCAACCCCATGGAATGTAGCCTGCCAGGCTCCACTGTTCATGGAATTCTCCAGGCAAGAATCCTGGAGTGAGCTGCCATTCCCTTCTTCAGAGGATATTCCTGACCGGGGTCAAACTTTCATCTCCTGCATTGTAGACAGATTCATTACCACAGAACCACCTGAGAAGCCCTCTGTTATTTTAGTGTATCTCATTTGTTGATTTGTATATGATGAACCATGCTTTCATTGCAGATATAAATCTCACTTGATCATGGAATATGATCCTTTCAATGTACTATTGAATTCTAGGTTTGCTAGCATTTTGTTTAGAGTATTTGCATATAAAATTAATTTATTTTCATTGGAGAATAATTAACAATATTTTGATGGTTTTTGCCATACATTGACATGAATCAGCCACAGGTATACATGTGTGCCCACTATCCTGAACCCCCCTCCCACCTCCCTCCCCACCCAATGCCTCTGGATTGTCCCAGACCACCAGCTTTGGGAACCCTCTTCATGCATCAAACTTGCACTGGCATCTGTTTTACATATGGTAATGTACATGTTTCAATGCTATTCTCTCAAATCATCCCACCCTTGCCTTCTCCCACTGAGTCCAAAAGTCTGTTCTTTACATCTGTGTCTCCTTTGCTGCCCTGCATGTAGGATCATTGTTACCATCTTTCTAAATTCCATATATATGCATTAATATACAGTATTTGTCTTTCTCTGTCTTACTCCATTCTGTGTAATAGGTTCCAGTTTCATCCACCTCATTAGAACTGACTCAAATGCATTCCTTTTTATAGCTGAGTAATATTCCATTCTGTATATGTACCACATCTCCCTTATCCTTTGTTCTGCCGGTGGATAGCTCTAGGTTGCTTCCATGTCCTAGATATTATAACTAGTGCTGAAATGAACATTGGGGTAGATGTGTCTTTTTCAATTCTGATTTCTTCAGGGTGTATGCCTAGCAGTGGGATTGCTGGGTTGTATAGCAGTTCTATTCCCAGTTTTTTAAGGAATCTTCACACTTTTCCACAATGGCTGTACCAATTTGCATTCCCAACAACAGTGTAAGAGGCTTGCCTTTTCTCCACACTCTCTCCAGCATTTATTGTTTGTAGACATTTTGATGATGGCCATTCTGACTGGTGTAAGATAATACCTCATTGTTGTTTTGATTTGCATTTATCTAATAATGAGTGATGTTGAGCATCTTTTCATGTGTTTATTAGCCATCTTTATGTCTTCTTTGGATAAATGTCTGTTTAATTCTTTTGCCTGCTTTTTAATTGGGATGTCTGTTATTCTGGTACTGAGCACATGAGTTGCTTGTATATTTTGTATTATTTTTTAATCAATTTATTTTAATTGCAGGATAATTACTTTACAATATCGTGATGGTTTTTCCATACATCAGCATGAATCAGCCACAGGTGCACATGTGTCCTCCCATCCTGAACCCTCCACCTTCTTCCCTCCCCACCTCATCCCTTTTGGTTGTCCCAGAGCACCAGCTTTGAGTGCCCTGCTTCATGCATCAAACTTGCACTGGTCATGTTTTACATATGGTACTATACATGTTTCAATGCTATTCTCTCAAATCATCCCACCCTTGTCTTGTCCCACACAGTCCAAAAGTCTGTTCCTTACATCTGTGTCTCTTTTGCTGCCTTGCATATGGCATTGACATTACCATCTTTCTAAATTGCATATATATACATTAATATACAGTATTTGTCTTTCTCTTTCTGATTTACTTCACTCTGTATAATGGGCTCCAGTTTCATCCACCTCATTAGAACTGACTCAAATGCATTCCTTTTTATTGAGTAATATTCCATTCTGTATATGTACCACAACTTTCTTATCCATTCTCAGCTGATGGACATTTAGGTTGCTTCCATGTCCTAGCTTTTGTATATAGTGCTGCAGTGAACATTGAGGTACATGTGTCTCTTTCAATTCTGGTTTCCTCGGTGTGTATGCCCAGCAGTGGGACTGCTGGCTCATATGGCAGTTCTATTCCCAGTTTTTTAAGGAATCTCCACATTGTTCTCAACAGTGGCTGTACCAGATTGCATTCCCACCAACAACGTAAGAGAGTTCCCTTTTCTCCACACCATCTCAAGCACTTATTGTTTGTAGACTTTTTGATGGTGGCCATTCTGACTTGTGTGAGATGATACCTCATTGTAGTTTTGATTTGCATTTCTCTAATAATGAGTGATGTTGAGCATCTTTTCATGTGTTTATTAGCCATGTCTTCTTTGAAGAAATATCTGTTTTTTGCCCACTTTTTGATTGGGTTGTTCATTTTTCTGCTATTGAACTGCATGAGCTGGTTGTATATTTTGGAGATTAATTCTTTGTCAGTTGCTTCATTTGCTATTATCTTCTCCCATTCTGAGGGCTGCATTTTCACCTTGCTTATAGTTTCCACATTGTGTAACATCAGGTAAGTTTAATTAGGTCCCATTTGTTTATTTTTGGTTTTATTTCCATTACTCTGGGGAGTGGGTCCTAGAGGACCTTGCTGTGATTTATGTCAGAGAGGGTTCTGCCTATGTTTTCCTCTAAGAGTTTTATAGTTTCTGGTCTTACATTTAGATCTTTAATCCATTTTGAGTTTCTTTTTGTGTATGGTGTTAGAAAGTGTTCTAGTTTCATTATTTTAGAGGTGGTTGTTCAATTTATCTAGCACCACTTGTTAAAGAGCTTGTTTTTTCTCCATTGTATAGCTTTGCCTCCTTTGTCAAAGATAAGGTGTCCATGGGTGCACAGATTTATTTCTGGGCTTTCTGTTTTGTTCCATTGATCTATATTTCTGCCTTTGTGCCAGTCCCATGTTGTCTTGATGACTTTAGCTTTGGAGTATAGTCTCAAGTGACGAGGGTTGATTCCTCCAGTTCCATTCTTTCTAAAGATCACTTTCTCTATTTGAGGTTTTTAGTGTTTCCATACAAATTGTGAAATTATTTGTTCTAGTTCTGTGAAAAATATCATTGGTAGCTGATAGGGATTGAATTGAATCTATAGATTGCTGTGGGTAATATACTCATTTTTCACTATGTTGATTCTTCCAATCCATGGACATGGTATATATCTCCATCTATTTATGTCATCTTTGGTTTCTTTCATCAGTGTTTTAGATTTCTATATATAGATCTTTTGTTTCTTTAGGTATGTTTATTCCTATCTATTCAATTCTTTTCGATGCAATGGTAAATGGGATTGTTTCTTTAATTTCTCTATTATTTCATTGTTAGTGTATAGGAATGCAAAGGATTTATATGTATTAAATTTTTATCCTGCAACTTTACTACATTCATTGAAGAGCTCTATTAATTTTCTATTGGTTATTTAGGGTTTTCTATGTACAGGATCATGTCATCTGCAAACAGTGAGAGTTTTACTTCTTCTTTCCCAATCTGGATTCTT
This sequence comes from Odocoileus virginianus, assembly GCF_023699985.2. Taxonomy (NCBI): domain Eukaryota; kingdom Metazoa; phylum Chordata; class Mammalia; order Artiodactyla; family Cervidae; genus Odocoileus; species Odocoileus virginianus. Next base: position 51,218,823 of record NC_069708.1, on the reverse strand, counting down.
TTCATTTATTTTTCTTCTATGAATGCTGAGGCTAGGACTTCCAAAACTATGCTGAATAATAGTGTTGAGTGTGGGCACTGTAGTCCTGTTACTGATTTTAGAGGAAATGCTTTCAATTTTTCACCATTGAGGATAATGTTTGCTGTGGGTTTGATGTATATGGCTTTTATTATGTTGAGGTATGTTCCTTCTATGCCTTAGCTTTCTGGAGAGTTTTTGTCATAAATGGGTGTTGAATTTTGTCAAAGCCTTTCTCTGTATCTTTTGAGATAATGATGGTTTTTTTATCTTTGAATTTCTTAACATGGTGGATCACATTGATTGATTTGCAAATATTGAAGAATCCTTGCATCCCTGGGTCTTGTTCTCATGGGTGGGGCCATGCTCAGTAAATCTTTAATCCAGTTTTCTGTTGATGGTTGGAGCTGTGTTCCCTCCCTGCTATTTTAGTTCAGTTCAGTTCAGTTCAATCTCTTAGTCATATCTGACTTTTTGTAACCCCATGGACTGCAGCACGCCAGGCCTCCCTGCCCATCACCAACACTCAGAGTTTATGCAAACTCATGTCCTCTGAGTCAGTGATGCCATCCAACCATGAGTCCTCTGTCATCCCCTTCTCCTCCTGCCTTCAGTTTTTCCCAGCATCAGGGTCTTTTCAAGTGAGTCAGATCTTCGCATCAGGTGGCCAAAGTATGGGAGCTTCAGCTTCAACATCAGTCTTTCCAATGAACATTCAGGACTGATTTCCTTTAGGATGTACTGGTTGGATCTCCTTGCAGTCCAAGGGACTCTCAAGAGTCCTCTCCAACACCACAGTTCAAAAGCATCAATTCTACATCGCTCAGCTTTCTTTATAGTCCAACTCTCACATCCATACATGACCACTGGAAAAACCATAGCCTTGACTAGACAGGCCTTTGTTGACAAAGTAATGCCTCTGCTTTTTAATATGCTGCCTAGATTGGTCATAACTTTTCTTCCAAGAAGTAAGCGTCTTTTTATTTCATGCTGCAGTCACCATCCACAGTGATTTTTGAGGCCAAGAAAATAAAGTTTGCCACTGTTTCCACTGTTTCTCCATATATTTGCCACGAAGTGATGGAACCAGATGCCATGGTCTTTGTTTTATGAATGTTGAGCTTTAAGCCAACTTTTTCTCTCTGCTCTTTCACTTTCATCAAGAAACTCTTTAGTTCTTATTCACTTTCTGCCATAAGGGTGGTGTCATCTGCATATTGGAGGTTGTTGACATTTCTCCCAGCAATCTTGATTCCAGATTGTGCTTCATCCAGCCCACCATTTCTCATGATGTAGTATGCATGTAAGTAAAAGAAGCAGGGTGACAATATACAGCCTTGACATACTCATTTTCCTATATGGAACCAGTCTGTTGTTCCATGTCCAGTTCTAACTACTGCTTCCTGACCTGCATATAGATTTCTCAAGAGGAGGTTAGGTGGTCTGGTATTCCCATCTCTTTCAGAATTTTCCACAGTTTATTGTGATCCACACAGTCAAAGGCTTTGGCATAGTCAATAAAGCAGAAATATATGTTTTTCAGGAATTCTCTTGCTTTTTCAATGATCCAGCAGATGTTGGCAATTTGACATCTGGTTCCTCTGCCTTTTCTAAAACCCACTTGTACATATGGAAGTTCATGGTTCACATACTGTTGAAGCCTGCCTTGGAGAATTTTGAGCATTACTTTGCTAGTATGTGAGATGAGTGCAATTGTGCGGTAGTTTGAGCATTCTTTGGCATTGCCTTTCTTAGGGATTTGAATGAAAACTGACTTTTTCCAGTCCTATGGTCATTGCTGCGTTTTCCAAATTTGCTGGCATACTGAGTGGAGCACTTTCACAGCATCATCTTTTATGATTTGAAATAGCTCAACTGGAATTCCATCACCTCCACTAGCTTTCTCCGTTGTGATGCTTCCTAAGGCCCACTTGACTTCACATTCCAGGATGTCTGGCTCTAGGTGAGTGATCACACCATTGTGATCATCTGGGTTGTGAAGATCTTTTTTGTACAGTTCTTCTGTATATTCTTGCCACTTCTTAATATCTTATGCTTCTGTTAGGTCCATAACGTTTCTGTCCTTTATTGAGCCCTTCTTTGCTTGAAATGTTCCCTTGGTATCTCTAATTTTCTTGAAGAGATCTCTAGTCTTTCCCATTCTATTGTTTTCCTCTATTTCTTTGCACTGATCACTGAGGAAGGCTTTCTTAACTCTCCTTGCTGTTCTTTGGAACTCTGCATTCAAATGGGTATATCTTTCCTTTTCTCCTTTGCTTTTTGCTTCCCTTCTTTTCATAGCTGTTTCTAAGGCTTCCTCCCCTGCTATTTACCTGGGGCCAAACTATGGTGGAGGTAATGAAGATAATGGTGACCTCCTTCAAAAGAAGGAGTACTACTATTATTATTCTTGGCTTGAGAACCCATGAACAGTATGCAAAGGCAAAAAGATAGGACACTGAAAGATGAACTCCCTAGGTCCGTACCTGCCCAATATGCTACTGGAGATCAATGGAGAAATAATTCCAGAAAGAATGAAGAGATGGCGCCAAAGCAAAAACAACGCTCAGTTGTGGATGTGACTGGTAATGGAAGCAAGGTGGGACTCTGTAAAGAGCAATATTGTGTAGGAACCTGAAATGTTAGGCCCATGAATCAAGGCACATTGGAAGTGGTTAAACAGGAGGTGGAAAGAGTGAACGTTAACATTTTAGGAATCAGCAAACTAAAATGGACTGGAATGGGTGAATTTAACTCAGATGACCATTATATCTACTACTGAGGGCAATAATCCCTTAGAAGAAATGGAGTAGCCATCATAGTCAACAAAAGAGTCCGAAATGCAGTACTTGGATGGAATCTCAGAAACGACAGAATGATCTCTGTTCATTTCCAAGGCAAACCATTCAATATCACAGTCATCCAAGTCTATGCCCTGACCAGAAATGATGAAGAAGGTGAAGTTGAGTGGTTCTATGAAGACCAACAAGACCTTTTAGAACTAACACCCAAATAAGATGTCCTTTTCATTAGAGGGGACTATAATGCAAAAGTAGGAAGTCAAGAAACAAGTGGAGTAACAGGCAAATTTGGCCGTGGAGTACAGAATGAAGCAGGGCAAAGGCTAATAGAGTTTTCCCGAGAATGCACTGTTCATAGCAAACACCCTCTTCCAACAACACAGGAGAAGACTCTACACATGGATATCACCAGATGGTCAATATCGATATCAGATTGATTATATTCTTTGCAGCCAAAGATGGAGAAGCTCTCTACAGTCAGCAGAAAGAAGACAGGGAGATGACTATGGCTCAGATCATCAACTCCTATTTGCAAAATTCAGACTTAAATTGAAGAAAGTAGGGACAACAACTAGACCATTCTGGTGTGACCTAAATCAAATCCCTTATGCTTATATAGTATAAGTAAGAAATAGATTTAAGGGACTAGTTCTAATAGCGTGCCTGATGAACTAAGCACGGAGGTTCATGACATCATACAGGAGACAGAGATCAAGACCATCTCCAAGAAAAAGAAATGCAAAAAAGAAAAGTGGCTGTCTGAGGAGGCCTTACAAATAGCTGTGAAAAGAAGAGAAGCAAAAAGCAAAGGAGAAAAGGAAAGATATACCCATTTGAATGCAGAGTTCCAAAGAACAGCAAGGAGAGTTAAGAAAGCCTTCCTCAGTGATCAGTGCAAAGAAATAGAGGAAAACAATAGAATGGGAAAGACTAGAGATCTCTTCAAGAAAATTAGAGATATCAAGGGAACATTTCATGCAAAGATGGGCTCAATAAAGGACAGAAACGTTATGGACCTAACAGAAGCATAAGATATTAAGAAGAAGTGGCAAGAGTACACAGAAGAACTGTACAAAAAAGATCTTCATGACCCAGATGATCACAATGGTGTGATCACTCACCTAGAGCCAGACATCCTGGAATGTGAAGTCAAGTGGGCCTTAGGAAGCATCACAACTAAGAAAGCTAGTGGAGGTGGTGGATTTTCAGTTGAGCTATTTCAAATCATAAAAGATGATGCTGTGGAAGTGTTGCACTCAATATGCCAGCAAATTTGGAAAACGTAGCAGTGGCCACAGGACTTGAAATGGTCAGTTTTCATTCGAATCCCTAAGAAAGACAATGCCAAAGAACAGTCAAGCTACCACACAATTGCACTCATCTCACACGCTAGTAAAGTAATGCTCAAAGTTCTCCAAGGCAGGCTTCAACAGTATGTGAACCGTGAACTTCCATATGTACAAGTGGGTTTTAGAAAAGGCAGAGGAACCAGATGTCAAATTGCCAACATCTGCTGGATCATTGAAAAAGCAAGATAATTCCTGAAAAACATATATTTCTGCTTTATTGACTATGCCAAAGCCTTTGACTGTGTGGATCACAATAAACTGTGGAAAAATCTGAAAGAGATGGGGATGCCAGACCACCTAACCTCCTCTTGAGAAATCTATATGCAGGTCAGGAAGCAAAAGTTAGAACTGGACATGGAACAACAGACTTGTTCCAAATAAGAAAATAAGTATGTCAAGGCTGTATATTGTCACCCTGCTTCTTTTACTTATATGCAGACTACATCATGAGAAATGGTGGGCTGGATGAAGCACAATCTGGAATCAAGATTGCTGGGAGAAATGTCAACAACCTCCAATATGCAGATGACACCACCCTTATGGCAGAAAGTGAATAAGAACTAAAGAGTTTCTTGATGAAAGTGAAAGAGCAGAGGGAAAAAGTTGGCTTAAAGCTCAACATTCATAAAACAAAGATCATGGCATCTGGTCCCATCACTTCATGGCAAATAGATAAGATAAACAGTGGAAATAGTGTCAGCCTTATTTTCTTGGCCTCAAAAATCATGTGGATGGTGACTGCAGCCATGAAATAAAAAGACTCTTGCTCCTTGGAAGAAAAGCTATGACAAACCTAGACAGTATGTTATAAAGCAGAGACATCACTTCACCCACAAAGATCCATATAGTCAAAGCTATTGTTTTTCCAGTAATCATGTTTGGATGTCAGTTGGACCATAAAGAAGGCTGAATGCCAAATAATTGATGCTTTCTAACTGTGCTGCTGTAGAAGACTCTTGAGAGTTCTTTGGACAGCAATGAGATCAAACCTGTCAATCCTAAAGGAAATCAGTCCTGAATGTTCATTGGAAGGACTGATGCTGAAGTTGAAGCTCCAATACTTTGGCCACCTGATGCGAAGATGTAACTCAATGGAAAAGATCCTGATGCTGGGAAAGATTGAGGGCACGAGGAGAAGGTGACTGAGGATGACATCGTTGGATGGCATCACCAACTCAGTGTACATGAGTTTGAGCAAAGACTGGGAGATAGTGAAGGACAAGGAAGCCTTGTATTCTGCAGTCCAGAGAATTGCAAAGAGTCCAGCAGAACTGAGTAACTGAACAACAGCAATAACTAGGCTCAGACACATCTTTATTAATCAAAGTAGGAACTATTACAGTCAATAAATTTTTGCTGATGAGAAATAAGTTTGTTTATTCTTTTAGCATAAAAATTCGTGATTTGGGATTCGATGACATCCTGGAAAGCATATTCTGTATCCTGCTGATTTTGAAAGCTTTTTCCTGAAAAAAAACCTGAAGAAGTGGTAGTCAGTTGGTGAGAGGTCAGATGACTATGGCAAATGAGGCAAAACTTCATAGCCCAATTCATTCAACTTTTGAAGCATTAGTTGTGTGATGTGTGGTGGGGTGATGTCATGGAGAAGAATTGGGCCCTTTCTGTTGACCAATGCTAGCTGCAGGCATTGCTGTTTTCAGCGCATCTCATCAATTTGCTAAGCATAATTCTCAGATGTAATGGTTTCGCCAGGATTCAGAAAGCTGTAGTGGTTCAGACTGCCAGCAGACCACCAAACAGTGACCATGATCTTTTTTTGGTGCAGGTTTGACTTTGGGAAGTGTTTTGGAATGTCTTCCAGCCACTGAGCTGGTCGTCACTGGTTGTTGTATACCATCCACTTTTCATAGCATGTCACAGTCTGCCCGATTGAGAAATGGTTTGATGTTGCATAGAATAAGAGAAGAGGACACTTCAAAACAACGATTTTTAAAATTTTAGACAGCTCATGAGGCACCCACTTATCGAGCTTTTTCTTCTTTCCAATTTGCTTCAAATGCCTAATGACCATAGAATGGTTGACGTTGAGTTCTTTGGCAGCTTCTCGTGTAGTTGTAACAGAATCAGTTTTGATGATTGCTCTCAGTTGTTGTCAACTTCTGATGGCTGGCCACTGGGCTCCTCATCTTGTCACCTTTAGAAAACTTCTTGAACCACTGCTGTGCTGTATTCTCGTTAGCAATTCCTGGGCCAAATGCATTGTTGATGTTGCAAGTTGTCTCACTGCTTTATGACCCATTTTGAACTGGTATAAAATCGCTCAAATTTGCTTTTTGTGTAACATGACTTCCATAGTCTAAAATTAATATTAAATAAACAGCAGGTAATGTCATTGGCAATGTCATTGGCAAGAAAACACAGAGTAATGTGCATTAAATGATGTATAACATAACCACATTTAAGAATGCATTCCAATATCAAAGGCAAATTTACAATGCAAAAAACTGCAATAACTTTTGCACCAACCTAATAGAATGATTGTTCATCTATACGCAAAAGAAAATCTATACTCATATATTAGATCTTTCACTATTATTAACTTAAAATGGATCATATACTTACATGTAAAAGACAAAACTGTAAAAAAAAAAAAAAAAAAACTCCTAGAAGACAACATAGTAAAAGATCTAGGTAACTTTGTGTTTGGCAATGACTTTGTAGATAAAACATCAAAAATGTGATCCATGAAAGAAAATATTGATAAGTTGAACTTAATTAAAGATAAATCTTCTCTGCAAAATATTAATAGGATGAAGACAAGTGGAGATTGAGAAGAAAAGTGTTGCAAAACAGAATTTAATAGAAGACAGGTATCCAAAATATACAAAAAAGTCTTTAAATTTAGTAATAAGAAAGCAATCAATGCCATTTTAAAAGGCGGGGTGGGGGGGAACTGATCTGACCAAATGATTGGCAAATAAAATATACAAATTAGCATATGTAAAGATGCTCAACATCAGAGGGCATTATGGAATTACAAATTAAAACAACAGAAAATAGGACTTCTCTTGTAGCTCAGTGGTCAAGAATCTGCCTGCCAATGCAGTAGACATGGGTTCAATCCCTAGTCTGGGAAGATCCCATGTGCCACAGAGCAACTAAGCCCATTCATCACAACTACTGAGCCTGTCCTCTAGACCCCAGGAACCACAAGTATTAAAGTCAATACACCCTAGAGCCTGTGCTTAGCAACAGAAAAGCCACTGCAATGAGAAGCCCATGCATCACAACTAGAGAGTAGCCCTTGCTTGCCACAACTGGTGAAAAGCCCACATAGCAATGAAGACCCAGTGTAGCCAGTAAATAAAAATAATTTTTTAAAAACAGAAAGTAACCAAGTTAAGCTTAATAGACATAAACAAATCTCTGTCCATGGTGAGTAAAAGGGAAGAGGCGTAGATCATATGTGTTGTATAGGCAAGGAATATGCTACTGTGAAAGTTCATGTGCATAAGTATGTAGGAGGAGGGGTTGGGGCAGAACTTTAGGTATGATGCAGCACAGTTGTGTCTGTATCCTGGGCTTAATGCTTTGGGGTTATTTATTTGGTTCTGAGATTTAGATATAAGAGGCAAGTCAGGGTTACACAGGTCTGGTGGAGGCATAGGAGAGTGAACTTTGGCCATCAGAATTTATTAAACTGGAATCCATTTTGTTATTGTTCAGTAGCTCAGTGGTGTCCGACTCTGTGACCTCCGGGACTGTAGCACACCAGGCTTCCCTGTTCTTCACCATCTCCTGGAGCTTGCTCAAACTCATGGCCATTGAGTCAGTGATGCCATCCAACCATCTTGTCCTCTGTCATCCCCTTCTCCTCCTGCCTTCCATCTTTCCCAGCATCAGGGTCTTTTCTAATGAGTCGGGATCTTTGATTCAGGTGGCCAAAGTGTTGGAGTTTCAGCTTCAACATCAGTCCTTCCAATGACTACTCAGGGTTGATTTTCTTTAGGATTGACTGGTTTGATCTCATTGCAGTCCAAGGGACCCTCAAGAGTCTTCTCTAACACCACAATTCAAAAGCGTCAATTCTTCGGTGCTCACACTTCTTTATGGTCCAACTCTCACATCCATACATGACTACTGGAAAAACCATAGCTTTGACTATATGGACCTTTGCTGGCAAAATGATGTCTCTGCTTTTCAATACACTGTCTAGATTTGTCATAGCTTGTCTTCCAAGGAGCAAAGAAAGTGAAAATGAAGTAGCTCAGTCGTGTCTGACTCTTTGCGACCCCGTGGACTGTAGCCTACCAGGCTCCTCCCTCCATGGGATTTTCCAGGCAAGAATACTGGAGTGGCTTGCCATTTCCTCCTCCAGGGGATCTTTCCAACCCAGGGAATGAACCCAGGTTTCCTGCATTGCAGGCAGACGCTTGCTTTAACTTCTGAGCCACCAGGGATGTTTAAGGAGCAAGCATCTTCTAATTTTATGGCTGCAGTTGCCACCTGCAGTGATTTTGGTGCCCAAGAAAATAAAGTCTGTCACTGTTTCCATTGTTTCCCTATCTAGTTGCCATGAAGTGATGGGACTGGATGCCATGATCTTAGTTTACTGAATGTTGTGTTTTAAACCAGCTTTTTCACTCTCCTCTTTCACTTCATCAAGAGGCTCTTTAGTTCCTCTTGCTTTTTGCCATCAGGGTGGTGTCATCTGCATATCTGAAGTTATTGATATTTCTCCCAGGAATCTTGATTCCAGCTTGTGCTTCATCCAGCCTGGCACTTTTAATGATGTATTCAGAATATAAGTTAAATAAGTAGTGTGACAATAGACAGCCTTGATGTACTCTTTTCCCAATTTTGAACCAGTCCTTTGTTCCATGTCTGGTGCTTGACCTGCATACAGGTGTCGCAGGAGGCAGGTAAGGTGGTCTGGTATTCCCATCTTTTTAAGAATTTTCCACAGTTTGTTGTGATCCACACAGTCAAGGGCTTTAGCATAATTAATGAAGCAGGCATAGATGTTTTTCTGGAAATCTCTTGCTTTTTCGATGATCCAACGTATCATTTCATTTAGGATGAAATAAATACTGTTTACCAGTCAGACAGATATAGGTCAGCATTCTTTTAATATTTAAAGCTTTTCTTTTTCCCTTTGACTTTAAAGATGAAACAATTCACCCAAGCTGGTTTCCTCACATGTAACATGAAGGTAATAGCTTATTTCAATAATAGTTCATACTGTCCAATATTGTTGAGTTAATACACAAAATGTTTAAAATAGAACCTTCCTCAGTTCAATAAATGTTAATGAGTTGTACTGTCTGTTCTCTAAATGAATTAACAATAAAATGTCTAACAGACATTTCAAAATCTCACAGTATAATCTGTCAGCTAGTAGAAGATTCACTCCTCTGTCAGTATCCTGAAATCAAGATTTCGCTATACCCAGAATTACCACATAGAATTGCTAATATGACTTTGGATAAATCTGTAAATTTTTGTAAAATAATAAGAATGAAACTACAAGTAAAGGTCACCTCTGTGGGAGTGGAGATTTCTTTTTTGTTTGCACTGAGGACAAAGTAGATGTTCATATCTATATTCGCTGAATGAACGCAAAGCACCAGCCACTTGAAGGAGGAGAAAGAACAGTTCAGAGAGGTAAAGAGGTTCACATAACACCCACAGATCTTGGCAGAGCTCAGACTCCCTTCTTTAAGCCTGGCATTCACCCAAGAGAGAGTATACTTTGGAATAAAGAAAATATAATTCACAATTCAGCTAAAGCCATTGAAAGAGCACAGTGAAAGAATTTCCTGGGATAACTGACATCTGTTGTCTCTAGATACAGTATAGAACTGTCTCTAGATTTTTTCTGTCATCTAAATATTTTACAATTATCATGTCTGACTCATTGTGACCCCAATAATAAGTATCTAATAACAAGTAAAAGCTGATAGGTAAATATATGAAAATTCATGGTAAGAAAAAGTTTCCCTTTTCATTCTGGTAAGCATCAGCGATTGTCAGTAAATAGGGACTTTCTCCAAGATGAACCTCAGAGGACTGCAAAATCCCTCCTTTAGCAAAGAGAGAAGGTTCTTAAGAGGGTGGTTATAGTGGTGAGTGGTGAGAGATGAGCCCCCAAATTGATCCTCCCAGGGCATGAAGCCCAATTTGAGTGAAGAGGAATGGACAGTCAGGATGGTGAGTGAATTCCATTCCTACTGCTGCTGTAACAAATTATCACAATATTGCTGGATTAAAAAAAAAGCAAAAAATAAAAATACTGAAGGTTGCACATAGGAAAGGGTTTCACTGGTATGAAATAAAGTTGATAGGAGGACTTCACTCTTCCAAGAGGTCCTAGAGGAATCTGTCTCCTTGCCTTTTCCACCTTCTGGGTCTGCATGTGGGCCTTGGCCTCTGGCTTCCTTCTTCAAAACCAGCGACATCCTATCCACTGGTGGCATCTTGC